>NW_024726503.1:375000-502500 GCF_018991925.1 Homarus americanus
GTATATGTAAATCCTGTTTTATAGAAGAGAGAGAGAAGGTAGGATAATAACTCCCGCCATCGCGTGTATATTAAGAAAGCAATTTCACCATGAACTATGTTTGTCTAATAATAACGAACCTTCAGCTCAAAAACTTCCTCATTAATTCCATTTTGCAGAAAAGTGGAAAATTTGCAGCGTGCGCTAATTGCTGATCAGCTGGACCGTGTGACCTGCCCCACTACCTGTAATTATCTGCTGTTGGACCGTGTGACCTGCCCTACTACCTGTAATTATCTGCTGTTGGACCGTGTGACCTGCCCTACTACCTGTAATTACCTGATGTTGGACCTGCAATGACCTAAGTTTTAAAGACAATCCATACATCCCCTGGACACCTGAATTAGCCCGTGAAAAGAAAAGAATGATAATCAATAAACCAATAACAATAATAACAATAATAACAATAATAACAATAATAATAACAATAACAATAACAATAATAATAATAATGATAATGATAATAATAATAATAATAATAATAATAATAATAATAATAATAATAATAATAATAATAATAATAATAATAATAATAACTAAAAACTAGTCCCAAATTTACACGCACCTAAACCTGTCTTTGAACGACACATAATCATGGCCTCAACATCTTTATTCTTCATCACAACGTATCGTGTGTGGGTCGACCTCCCCCTTGTGGGTCACTTGACAAAAATGACACACGAGTGACTTGACCCTCACACCTTTTTCTGCTGCGCTAAAAATTAAGACTAAGAAACAATATCTCCTTATAGTTTGAGTCACTACGACTTGACATGGATTCAGCAGTTGGTTAAGTCCCACTTGAAGAAATTATATTCCTCAAGCTTTAAAAAAAATCCATTAGTTAGGATAGAAAGTTCGAGGAATGGATAACTTTACTTATCTGACTTTACGTGATTGAGAATTGATCATTGATAAAATATAATTAAATACTACAATGCATCAATAATAATAATAATAATAATAATAATAATAATAATAATAATAATAATAATATACTCATTAATAAACATTTAAAACATATAAATGCATCACCACCACACCACAATAGGTCTGGTTGAAGGAACTGAGCCAAAAAAAATCTCTGTTCCCCATCGTTGAGAACAAAACACACGCTAGCCATTCACTATCCACACTACTCTCTCTCTCTCTCTGAAAAATAAAGACCATTTGTTTTTAATCTCCATGAAGCTAAGGCCTTCTATAAAACAGCTACAAAAAGCTAAATAGGTATTACTGGCGTACACTATATAAGAAAAAAAAACCCTGCCACAACCCTCTCGCGGACCACAAACAATATTCATTAAATGTGGTAACTGGCTCCTTTACCCCCACCTACCAAAAATAATTTCCAACGTGACAATGACTCGGCGTCACAATCACTGTCACTCCAACTCAGTTGAATACAGCAATTTTACAGCAAAGACTCTTGTAATTTGTCACACGGAACAGCAGGTCTGCCACGGGAACTTGTAAGTCATGTCAAATTAATTTCTTTTAGCACGTTCTATATATAACTCTTTGGTATGTATTGTATTATTGTCTTATGTGTGTCTTTCCTTGTCACCGTAGGCATGCAAAACGAATTTATATGGTAGCTAATAAGGTATATAATTAACGATTGCATAGCCACACCGGAAGAAAGAAAAATACTGGTAGCAACTACTATACTGAACCACAACTAACACACAAACGCTGGTAGCAACTACAACACCCAGAGCACATACAGTCAGGTAGTTAGCAAATAGAAACTACAACACTGTAAGATTTTATATATCTATAAATAGCCAGGAACTTGTTGGTACGTACAGTCGCCCAAAAATTAACTGCAAACATTTAAGTCTGAAACATTACCCAAAAAATATGTCGAAGCAAATTGGACCACCAAACGAGGTTCAGGAAGTTTGCGATTCCCTTCCACTCTGGGATATTTGTGATACTTTTGGGGAGGCGGGCTGAATATATATGTCTATATATATATATATATATATATATATATATATATATATATATATATATATATATATATATATATATATATATATATATATATATATATATATATATATATATATATATATATATATATATATATATATATATATATATACTGATTTAATGGTGAAAATTAAAATTTCAGAGAGAGAGAGAAGATGTAAACTGCTGCTGTAAAATATTAAAGATGTGACGAGGTGGAGGACAGGTAGTGTGTGACAGGAAGCTGGTGCAAGAGTAGGAGGGGGGGAGGAGGCTTGTGTTGTTGAGAGAACTGGACGATGACCTCGTGACTCGTCCTTGACCCGACACACCATAACACCTGCCTGGGGTTCACCTTTAAAGTACAGTAACTCATATTACAAGATGATTTAAGTCACTATTATGTCTTACTTATAATGAGTCACGTATGTGGTTATTGGTAATGAGTTACTTATGTGTTTACTTAAAATGACTCACTTTTATGTAATTATTTATAAGTAATTATTACGTACATATTCAAAATAAGTCACTAACACGTGGTTTACTTATGATGCGTCCCTATTACATACTTACGTGGTTAATTAAAATGAGTCACTATTTCGTTGCTTATTTAGAATTACCGTATCCATTATTGCGTTAACTTATTATGAGTCACTATAATAGGTGGTTACTTAAAACAAGTCACTTTTCTGTCTTACTTACGATGATGTGTAAGAGACTCTGGCAATAAATTACTTACACATAAAGTAATGTTATTGACAAGTGAAAATATCGACTATTCTTCTTCTTATCACAATAATTCCCTTCCTCACAACCGGATATGTAGACGCTCTGTAAACCTCCCACACAGCTCACCCACATGTAGAGTTTGTGTGTCTTGGAGCATCAGATTCAGTGCCACTTGTAATGATATAGATCAAACCCGATATGATAAGAGTGTGTGTGTTTATGGTCTAGTAAGTCTTATCTGTGGATGTCTCTCTCTCTCTCTCTCCTTCATCCACTGGTCTTGACTTCTATCAGAAAATGCGTAAAAATGGCATCTAAAACATACACGAATCGATCAATTAACTGAACTTTAATTTATTTCAGGTCATTAATTAACACCATTCATTCGAGTTTATAGTTTTGAATTCAAACTCGTAATAACCGTGTCCGTAACTACCACGTGAAAATTTCAACTAATTAAAAAAAATCAGAAGAAAAAAGTGAAAAAGCAAGGTATTGGGTCAATTGTTTTATACTTGTATTTTTTCCAGAATTGTTTTTTCGCTTTTAATTGGAAAGTAAGGAGCTTAAGCGATGCCAAAGTTCCATTCTAGCTATAACAGTGGTTTTTAAAAGGAGGGTGGTGGTGCTTGGGGGGTAAAAAAACACTAGTGTATGGCCATATATATATATATATATATATATATATATATATATATATATATATATATATATATATATATATATATATATATATATATATATATATATATATATATATATATATATATATATATATATATGTGTGTGTGTGTGTGTGTGTGTGTACCATTAATCACCTTACTTGATTATGTTACCTCTGTAAATGCACATACAATTTTGTGTTGCACTTACACCTGATTACAATACTATAGGTCAAAATAAATGAAGTTATAAGGAAAAATTTTCAGCCTTCCGTATTTACCTTACACCCAACAAATGTAATGAGCTGTAATATCTATCAGTCCCATTTAATATCAGGGTGTGAGAGGTCAGAGGTTAACTTGTACGGGGCGAGGGGTCAAATGTCAACTCAAACGGTGGGGGGCGAGAGATCAAAGGTCAACTTGTACGGAGCAAGGGGTCAGAGGTTAACTTGTAAGGAGCGAGGGGTCAGATGTCAACTCCTAGGGGGAGAGTGGTTAAAGGTCAACTTGTAGGGCGAAGGGTAAAAATTAAACTCTTAGGGGGGGGCCGAGGGGTCAAAGGACAACTCGTAGGGAGGCGAGGGGGTCAAAGGTCAACTCGTAGGGAGGCGAGGAGACAAAGGTCAACTCATAGGGAAGTAGCCAGGGATCAAAGGTTAACTCGTAGAAGAGGCAAGGGGTCAAAGATTAATTCGTAGAAGAGGCACGGAGCAAAATATAAATACAAAATTATAAAATAAATAAATAAATAAATAAAAGGTTTAAGAATCTTTGGTATAGTGGTGGTGCCCCTCCCTCACCCACTAAACTTTTACAACAGCACATAAACCCACTCTACAAGTCCCGTCATCAGCGGAGTGACTCATTCCTAAATAACGCAAGCAAACACCTACCAATCAAGAACCTTTGTCCTACCCATGGTTCAGTCGGCCCGTCACGTGTATAAACCAGAAACCACGAGAGAGAGAGAGAGAGAGAGAGAGAGAGAGAGAGAGAGAGCCTGTTGTTACCTCTCAGGTGTGTGTCACAGGTCGGTCAGAGGAGGAGGGTGGCGAGTATCGCTTGTCACCTCAAAGACACAATTAAATATTTCTCACCAGAACATCTGTTTGATATGAAGATATAAACGTGTGTGTGTGTGTGTGTGTGTGTGTGTGTGTGTGTGCATGTGCTATTTTAATGTGCTTGCATGTGTGTTTTTGTACGTAAGTGCCTGCACGTTGGTCTGCGTGTCTACAAAGTATATAACAGTGCTTGTATGAATGTGTGTATTTATTTACAGACAGAGTTTATACACCAATGAGAATATTAATATTTCTCCTCGTCGAACCAGAAAAATTGTCTTGAACATGAAACACAATAAAGAAAAACCATTAGCGCGGGTAGAACAGACGCGATCCATCACGGGAAACACTGACGCCATCACGATAATTCCTATTATTAACACCTAGGAACATACTATTACAAGAAGGGTTGTCATTAAACTAGATGCACTCAGTAATTAGAGGCCCTTCATCTGGTGATAAGACCTGTCACGTCAGGTAGGGAGGGGGGGGGGCAGTAAACGCTAACAGCAATAATCCATCAAGACAAACAAATGGTTAGCAGTAGTGAGGGTGGGTGCCCGTCTTCACGTACTAGGTTCTCAAGGCCATGTCTCTGGATCATAACTACGAAATATGTGAACAATTCAGCTCATACGTGATCTAGTTGTGTTTTATCAACATAGCCAATATGGTTATAATCCACTAATGTGTGTTCGAGTTACTGTGTTTACAACTGCCACATCGACGACCGCTTGTGGTAAGTCCAGGGACGAGGGTAGTCAGCTATGTATCTATGGCACCTTGTCGTTCTCTATTACCTTACGGCGCTCAGCTTGAAGGCCCCCCGGATATGAGTATTTGCTAGTGGACCTTAGTTTTTATCGATATGAATTAGCAGATCAGTAAGAATGGATACTTCAATTTGTGAATGGCCGCCCTGGACTCGGACACCTTAAGGGATTCATTTCAGGGGAAGCTTTAAGGTTTTTGGGTGGGAGGGTAGGAGGTGGTGTACACCCTCCTCAAAGTTTAATTTACCTTCCCTAATTTTACGCTGAAAAAATTAAAATTATTCCATTTTGCCCTCCCACCCATCTCGCCTCCCTCTGGTTCATAGACTCGCTGCGGCCACAACAACTCTTAACAGAACGCTTCCAGGCTCTCACGTCTTGGGACAACCCTAACCTGAGACCCTGGACCCATCCCTGACATCATGATCTTAAACAACACTGACAAATTAACTCTTCTGAAGCCAAAATATTGTAAGACTCCTGTGATGGCCCAGATCCATGAAGCGCCCACATCAACAATTCATTGTTGGCATGATGATATTTTTGGAACGTACATGTGTGTGTGTGTGTGTGTGTGTGTGTGTGTGAAACAGACGTTCAAAAAGTGTCTAGGAGCTAGAAAATCAACAGCAGGACAACTGTAATTTCCAGAGTTACCAACCTGCCACTCTTAAGCCACTCCCACATCACCCTTATTAATCACGCATATATATATATATATATATATATATATATATATATATATATATATATATATATATATATATATATATATATATATATATATATATATAAACCTGAGGCAGTAGGACAATAAAGCTACAGTTTCTGGCTTTCACTATCAAATAATTGATCTTGGTGGAGAAGATAAGAATGGCGGCGGTGGTGACATTTTCTGTTGGCTACCACACACACCATACTCCCTGGGCCACCACACACACACACACACACACACCACACACCCACACAAACACTGGGCCATCACACCCACACACACCCTGGGTCATCACACCCACACACCATACCCTGGGCCACCACACACACACACACACACCATGGCCACCACACACACACACACACACACACCATACCCCAAGGCCACCACACCACACCATACCACCACACACACACACACACACACACACCACACCTCTGGGCCACACACACCATACCCCACACCACACACACACATACCTCTGGCCACCACACACACACACACACACACACACACACACACACACCACACCTCTGGGCCACACACACACACACACACACACACACACACACACACACACACACACACACACACACACACTATACTCTGGGCCACCACACACACACACCATACTCCCTGGCCACCACACACACACACACACACCATACCTCTGGGCCACCACACACACACCATACCCCCCACCACACACACACATCATACCCCCACACCACACACACACACACCATACTCCCCCACCACACACACACCATAATCCCTGGGCCACCACACACACCATACCCCTGGCCACACACACACACACACACACACACACACACACACACACACACACCATACCCCCTGGCCACCACACACACACACACACACACACACACACACACACACACACTATACCTCTGGGCCACCACACACACACACCATACCCCTGGCCACCACACACACACACACACACGCACCATACCCTGGGCCACCACACACACACACACACACACACACACACACACCATACCCCACCACACACACACACACACACACACCCCTGGGCCACCACACACACACACACACACACACACACACACACACACACACACACACACACACACACACACACACCATACTCCCTGGTCACCACACACAGTACTGCCTTGTTCTTTCCCCGTGTGTTTGTCGTGTTCAGCCAGCACAAGAGACTGGGCGTTAACTACCTTACAGAAGCTTAAGTTGGTTAAGGTGTTTTGTAATGTGAATTTGTTTAGGGTGTAGAAACTGTCGCCAACACAACAACAACAACACCTTAAGTTAACGAGCTGCATGACCCAGTGTCAAGGAATAGTCCGAAAAAACCGGACAACTCACCAACTGCACTGGCTAACCATAACCTCGGAATGCAATCCGCAAATCGATTAACATCCAGGTCCCCAATTTCTGCTGAGTAGACAGAGGTAAATGGCGTAAAGAAACTTGCCTATACTTTCACCTTGCCCGGGAATCGAACCTAGATCCGCTCGCTTGCAAGGCGAGCATGGTGACCATTAAACCACAGGTAGCCATGTACTTTCTTTTAAGAGAGATTCTATTATAGAATCAAAATTCTGAATCTGTATCAATAACCCTAAATTTACAGAATTTCCTTAAACGGCAGTTGCAACAGGAAGGGCTTGAGGGCCGCCCTCTGGGAAACCCCTGAATGTATCACAAATGAAAAATAATAATTGCCAAAGAAAAGAAAATAAGTCTAGACCATAAAAAAAAAATTATAAACATCAAGAGAGTTTATTTAAGATATTTAAGAAAACTCTGTATTTAGCCCCCTCCCGGGTCGACGGAGCGGGGCTCTCCTAAACACCATACCTGTCAAGACTGGTATCCTCTTCACCCCCTCCCGCCAATCCTCTTTATCCCTTCCCCTCCCCCTTAGACAACTGGATATGGTCGTAGCTCACCAATATAATGTGGCAGGGGAGGGAAAAATATGGATTATCAACTTCGTTCGCTGAGATGTTGTGTTATCACCGCATGAATGTGTTTCATTGTAATACATTTTTGTCTGTCCGAGTTATCGCGTTCACAGCCCTGATGGTCACACACACACACACACACACACACACACACACACACACACACACACACACACACACACACGGATCTCTTTTATTCCGTTCACGCAAACAAGCGAACTCAATTTATTTTTTTTATTTTTTAAATCGAGTTGACAAGACGTCTTCACAATGAGGTACAAGGCCTCCGAACTTTCTTTAGTGGGGAGCCAATGGCGAAGAGATGAGTATGGGTAGTGACAGGTGGGGAGGAAGAGTCGTGGACCAGGGGAGAGTGAGAGGGAAGGGAAAGTAGAAAAAGGAAGGTGAGGAAGGAATGGAGAGTACAGTAGGGGAGAGTAAAGAGAGGAAAAAGTAAGGAGGAGGGGATTAGGAAAGAGGGAAAGTTAGAGCAAGGAAAGTGAGAAAGGAGGGTGAGTGCGGTGTAAGTAGGGGAGAAAGGAGATTAGAGAAGGGAAGGTGATGGAAGAGTATATGGTGAGAAAGGAAGAGTAAACAGGACGAAAACAGAAAAGAAGAGAGTAGGATGGAAAAGAGTAAATCAAATAAGAATAAAGAGGAAAGGGAATGTAAGTGGGAGAGCACATGAAGGGACAAGGAGAGAGAGAGAGAGAGAGAGGGTGGGGGGGAATGAAGGAGATAATAATTAATAAGAGCAAAAGAGAGGGAGACTGTGAGAAGGTAGAATGAGAAGGTAAAATATGATAATGAGGGAGAATATGATGATGAGGGAGAATATGATAAGGGAAGATATGGTGAAAGGACGAAAAAAAAGAGTGGGGGGGGGGAGGAAAGACGGGAAGGAGAGGGGGGAAGGGCAAAAGAAAGAAAGGAGAGGAAAGAGGTGGAGTAATGGGTGTTAAAGGTAGGAGAGAGAGAGAGAGAGAGAGAGAGAGAGAGAGAGAGAGAGAGAGAGAGAGAATGTAAACGAAACTGGAGGCAAGGACAGATAGGTAATTAATTAAGGAGTTAGTGTAAATTCTGAGCAACTATGTCCACGGCCGGTGAAGTTAGCCTCTCTCTCTCTAACACACACACACACACACACACACACACACACACAAGGAACCACTTTTCCATTCCAGAGCCTTGTGCTGCCTACCTTCCACTCTCTGGCCCTCAAATATAACCTAACTTTGACAGAAAGTTTTTAACGCAAGTATTGAGATCAAAGCATTTCGTCCTAGTCCACCGGAGTGCTCATTATCAAGGTTAAATAACTTGGCCTCCGGGACGCTCCAGTGTGAGACTAGAACACTACTCCTGAAGGTGGCCAGGTGGGGGTGGGGGAGGGGAGGTACAGTGGATGGCAAGTAGTCAAGGAGCCTCCAACCTAAATTAAAATTTCCTATCCTAACCTAACCTAACTTCTAACCAAGTCTAAATTTTCTTAACTTAATCTTCCCTAATTTAATCTAACATCATTTTACTTAACTCACCATAACCTGTTTATTTTTTTTTCTTCAACTTATTCTATAGAAAATACCAAGAACGTGACTGGAGAAATGGCATCTATAACTCCTGGGATAACAGACCCCAATCTTAAAGGTTAAATTAGGTCACGCTGGGACCCCTATTAGGACTAAGGTCTATTGAGCAGCCCCGTGAGAGGAGCAACACGGGGGGGGGGCAGACACTGGAACACACCTTAATAAAATCAATGGTGGTCCATGCTGCCAATTACTGTACCCCTTCTTTACGCTGTCCGGGTTATGGAGTGACCCTGCCATTACTCCTCTCTTCCCTCTCCTGTAATTCTGTACGACACACACGCCACGGCGGCCTCCACGCTCGCTGCTCTAACCCCCTCCTCTAAATCCCTCATGGAACAATGAGAAGCATATTGAAAAATAATTAAACCTAACCTAACCTACCATGACCTAATATTATCTATCCTAGCCTAATCTAACCTAATCTACCATGATGTAATATCATCTAACCTAACCTAACTTAACTTAACTTAGTCTAATCTAATCTAAACCAACCAGCCTGTGATGAACTGATTTAATATAACCTGACCCAACCAAACCAGATCACAATAAAAGAATAATGAAATCAAACTGAACTTTATCTAATCTAAACCCAATTTCTAGAAGGGATTTGGCTGCTCGGGGTTCGCAGGTTCAATGGTTCAGGGGTTTTGAGTATACTGTACCTTTCGGAAACTCTCTACACCTGCTTCTCTCTTACTCCTACTGGTTGCACCATTACTAGTTCCTGTACAAATGTGTGTCTTACTGGACAACGTTTGTTCTGCTGCGTAAACACAAATGAAAATAAAAACAAAACCGCAATATTTCTCTTGACGAAATATCATATATTTATTGTCTCCTATTTCCCGTCCACCAGTAGCGGAAATATTGAGTCTCTTCCAGCCACCCACCCTCCCTCTCTTCCTTCCTTCCTTCCTTCCACATCCCTCTCTCCTTTTCCTTCCTCTCTCCCTTGCGTTTTATCACCCCTCCCACCCTTATTCCTTCCCTCCTCATTACCAGGGATATTGAATACCCTCCCCCCCTCCTTCTTTCTTCCCTCCATTCCATTCTCCTCCTAACCTCCCTTCTTTCCCTCATTCCATTGTTACCCTCAACATAGCCACCACCTCTTCCTCCCACGATCCTCTCTTATCAATTCCATTCCTACTCCTAACATCGTCCTCTTCTCCCTCTCTATCCTCCTTCCCACCCAGGTCACCTTCCATTGTTACCTCCCACAGACAGAAAGGTGACCCCCACCCTCTCTTCCCTTCCTGTCCTCTTGTTGTCATCTGTACATAAATTAAGCGCCCCATACCTGGAATAATTATTTTTGTCTCCCTTCTAAACTTACCTCTATCGCTCTTTTCCGTAACCCCTCTTTCATCCCAATATATCTACGTCATCCTTGCTCATTATTTTTTTTTATTTATTTTTTTTTTCTATTTTAGGTCAGCTTTTTGGTCTTGGTTTAATTTTCGCTTTAGTACACACAGGCAATTAAGACGAGGCGTTATTGAGGTAAATGTTTAGAATTAACTTTGTGTATGTGAGAGAGAGAGAGAGAGAGAGAGAGAGAGAGAGAGAGACCTCCTACTGGTTGTTTCACCTTTACTTATCTCTCCCTCACAGTCTCTCCGTTTCTTCAGTGACTTCATCTTTTGATCCAACCAACACCAAAAATGGCAGAAAAATTAAGGAACAGATAGACGGATATAGATTTGTCTTCTTAGTAATCCTCTACCAACAGAACCACGGGTGCACTGTTCCACCACCAGCACTGGCGCAGTGTTCTACCAGGGGCGCAGCGTTCCATCACCAGGGGCGCAGTGTTCCTCCACCAGGGGCGCAGTGTTCCACCAGGGGCGCAGCGTTGCATCACCAGGGGCGCAGTGTCCCTCTACCAGGGGCGCAGTGTTCCACCAGGGGCGCAGCGTTGCATCACCAGGGGCGCAGTGTTCCTCTACCAGGGGCGCAGTGTTCCACCAGCACGGGCGCAGTGTTCCACCAGGGGCGCTGTAATAAGCACACGCGGAGCTCATCTCATCAGACGCTTCAATAGCCTTCACACGGTGGTAAAGATACGACCAATCCCGCTGATCCGGTTGACTACGACGATGACGACGAAATAAGCTGCTTACGGGCGGTGTACCACAGTGGCGCCACGACCACCACCACCACCACACAGCGACGACCTGACACATGCCACTGCGACCACCACCACACAGCGACGACCTGACACATACCACTACGACCACCACGACCACGACCTAGCACATACTACTGCAACCACCACTACCACCACCATACAGCAACGACCTGAGGCATACCACTGCAACCACCGACCACCACTACACAGTGACGACTTGACACATACCACTGCGACCACCACCACCACCACACAGCGACGACCTGGCACATTGCCACCACCACCACCACCACAGCGACCACCTGACACATACCACCACGACCACCACCACCACGACTGCACATACCACTGCAACCACCAATACCACCATCACACAGCAACGACCTGAGACATACCACTGCAACCACCACTACAGTGACGACTTGACACATACCACTGCAACCACCACCACCACACAACGACCTGACACATACCACTGCAACCACCACCACTACACAGCGACGACTTGACATACCACTACGACGACCACCACCACCACGACCTGGCACATACCGCACACCACATACCACCATCACACAGCGACGATCTGACACCCTGGACCAGAGAGAGAGAGAGAGAGAGAGAGAGCTGAAGGCGACATAACGGCGACTAAAAATACAAAACAAAACATCACCTTTCCTATATTTCTAATAATTATTGATTGTCTCGCCATACTAACACACTACCTATACCTGTTCTCTCTTCAAAAGACCAAAACCTTAGCGCTTCAGTTCACTCAAACACAACACAAACACCATCACACACAACCCCAGGATCAAGAGTTCGAGACCCACTCCTCCGCAGTCCCCAAGAAACAACTTATCCAAATAACCTAAAAAAAAAAAAAAAAAAAAAAAAAAAAAAAAAAGGAGGGCCTTAGAATCAATTTTATATTTGTCTTTTTCTCACTTAAGTTGTTTATCGTCTTCACCGTCATCCGAGGTACAGCGGGTCTCCATCCCACCGTGTTTATCAAGTTTCTTCTTTATGTCTCTCTTTCCTTATCTTCCACACTACTGCCACCTCCCTTTTATTTTGATTTTGATTCGTTATATTATTTTGGGGAGTTTCCTGGGTATTTTCGTCTTTGCTTATTCTTGACGTAGTTTTATGTTCGTTATATCAATACTACGTTATACCCCCCCCCCGCTTTCTCCATTTTCTGCCACAATTCTCAGATATTTACTTTTACATTTCTCACCTTTTTTTTCCTTCGGTAAACTTTCAAGTCTTTTTTTTCGGGGAGGGAGAGGAAAGAGTTATGATATCAGATGACAACGTTAACTTAACATTGGCTGCATTTATTAGTCAACTCTATGGACGGTTTCTTTACTGACTGACTTATTAAGTGACTGATTGACAGAGGGACTAACTGAGACACTGACTACCTTCATACAACAGAAAAAGGCTTGAGAGAGAAAAGGTTTGCAATGCCCCTACCGGTGAACCCTCGCTAACGCAACTTTTTATCCCATTCCTGTTTACCTTCGTAAGTCAGTCTGAGCATCAACCTGACTGACTGACTGACTGACAGAGAATTTTCCTCCAACCTTGTCTTGGTCACTCTTTGTGCCCATTTAATTTGTTTTGATTTTTTTTGCTCTATTTTTTTTATGTCACATCAAAAGGGTTCTATCGTGTTCCTCGCCCCTACACTGTTCTCACCGTCCCTCACCTTTCCTCTCAACAAGGCGTCCTCAGTTCATCTGCTTCAGCAAACACTCGCCTATTCACACCCTCCCCCACTCGAAAGATGTACTTAACTCTTTGACTCTACACGACGCACAACCTCCCTCCCTCCTTCCCCTCCATACACACTACCCTTCCTTTCTTTATCCTACTTCATCACATTGCCACTCCCTCCTTTTCAGTCTCCATCAACAGACTATCCCTCCCCATTTACCTTTCCCTCTTCCCCAGCACACACTCCCTGCCTCTCCCCTCCCTCGCCAATAACACTAACATAACAACCTAACCAATCTCCCTACTCCACACTGCTCCAGATCCCCCCTCTCTCTACTCTGATCCAGCCTTCCTCTCTTCCCCCTCCTCACTCACACAACAACCCCTCCCTTATAAACTCCCAGCACGAGCGTGGCCTGGGAAGGTGAAGTATAGACAAGGTGTAGAGTTGCTTACACACACTGGTAGGGCTGCGCGAGAAGCCCTACACTTGACCTTGATTGACCTGTGATCCACGAGCGTAAGAGCGATACCTGACCCCAGCCCTCCAACACCCCCCTCCACCCTCCAGATTCCCGTCACTCACCCCTTCTCAAACGGACACCTAAGCCTCCTCCTTCACCCTCCCGGGGGATCCCCACGACACCTGAGCTAGGGGTCGAAGGTGGAGAAGCCGAGTTACACATATTTCTCCTCTCCGTAATTTTCCTCACTAGATCCTAACAGCCTAACTGGTCCTTAAACCTCCTCCAGCCGTCACCATCACATCGTCCCTTCATGATCAAATATCCCTCCTGCTACAGATTAATTAGCCTGATGGCACTCGGCACTCTCATGCACTTACCACGTTTTGCTATAACAGATGAACCTGTACACTGGCCACCTCTTCCTCCCTATGAACACTTATTCATCCTCTCTCTCTCTCTCTCTCTGTAACTTCCTAACGCAATCACTGTCCTCGAAGACGCTCTCGTGCACTAATCATCTAATTCTACGAAGGCAAGCATGAATTTCTCGAGTTTACCTCTTGGGCGCCTGTAATGCCCGACACCCCGCCCTCCACAGGACACGAGGGGGTGCTCAATATACTAGTATCCTGTGCCTGTGTGGATCAAGACTGAATCTGAGACCTTCTGCTGTTGACTGCCTCAACTACATGATATATCTCTGAGCAACACCAAGATACACGTCCCGCCGTCACACGAGAATTACACCTGAACATACAACTAAATATATCAGATAACAAACCCTTATTTACTTAATAACTAGTGATCCCGTAACCTTGACCAGTGAGTGACCTGGTGACTTTCAATCTATATATTTATCATTTAAGGAACTTCAGCTCACAAACACACTACTGAACGTGAAACAATAAACCCTGATACTTACTGGAGATTGTTAGGGCTTAATTAAACCCACCATATGCTTAATGGGCAAATTTACGACGTTAATGAGACAAAACAATTCATTACAGTAGTTTAAACCAAAAATACATCAGCCCCTCAATACAATGTGTATAAAACTCTATGAATTTTTTTTATTAATAATGTTGACTGAGCATTCTGTGGGGAAGCTTGCACAAAATTAATAATGCTTTTGAAACTAATTTGCATAATATCATGAATTAACTCGTTAAATACACTGTACTTAACGCAATATAAATGAAAGCAACAATGTCGTGTTTATCTAAGAATTAACTGTTGCAAAATAAGTTCCCAGCCTTTATTGGGTGTACTTCTGTACAGGTAGACTCAACCTACGACAGATGGACTCAACCTACGACAGATGGACTCAACCTACGACAGATGGACTCAACCTTTCGACAAACGGACTCAATCTACGACAGATGGACTCAACCTACGACAGATGAACTCACCTTTCGACAAACGGACTCAATCTACGACAGATGGACTCAACCTACGACAGATGGACTCAACCTACGACAGATGGACTCAACCTACGACAGATGGACTCGCCTTTCGACAAACGGACTCAATCTACGACAGATGGACTCACCCTACGACCTACGACAAGATGGACTCAACCTACGACAGATGGACTCGCCTTTCGACAAACGGACTCAATCTACGACAGATGGACTCACCCTCCGACAAATGGACTCAACCTACGACAAATGCAAAGATAAAATAAAGAAAAAAGTAAAAGATTAAGAAAGCTGTAAAGGGGAGGAAAGAGAAGGAAGAGGTGAGGTGAGGGGAGAGAGAGAGAGGGGAATAGAGGGAGACACGGCAAAATAAACCAGGGAATTAAAGGAAACGGTTCGGGGGGTTAGAGAGAGGGAGAGACGGGAAAGACATATGGATGGAAGAGAGAGAGAGAGTAGCGAATGATGAGGAGAAACAGAGGAGAGTGAAACTGAGGGGAGATGGTGAAGAACAGAGGGAACGAATTGGGAGAGAGTGAGGAATGGTGAGGGGAGAGAGTGGAAAAGGGTAGTGAGGAAGGGTATGAGACAGTGAGTGAGAGTGAGTGAGGAGAGAGTGAGGAAGGGTATGAGAGACAGTGAAGGAACACCTGGCCCGAACTCACACAGGTCCAGGCCAGCTTATCACCTGATCAATAAGGATTGCCTGCTGGAGGGCCTCACATACTCCCACCCCCAGACAGCTCTTAAGCTTACCGTCTACAATTATTGCACTAACTATGTAAGCAGCAGCAGCAGCATTACTACTGATAGTATCATCATCATTATTATTATTATTATTATTATTAACACTATCATCGCCATCATCATTATTATACTAGCGTGCTCTCTCTCATTCACAGCTGGGAGCTCCCTAAGCACGGTGGTAGGAAATGAACATGAGGTAGTAATGTTAAATTCAGGTAAATGCTTTTGGATATATATATATATATATATATATATATATATATATATATATATATATATATATATATATATATATATATATATATATATATATATATACACACACACCAGATATGACATTTACCATGAATACAAAAGACTAAGATATTTTGTGGAAATAAAATATTTTTTTATTGATACGAGATTTTAGCTAACGTACTGTATATAAACTCACTAAGTGACGTTACTGATCTAGGTGGGACGCATACACCAAAATTGGCTTAGATAAGTAAGTTAAAGTAACAATGTTAAGGGAAGTACAGCAGGAGTGAACTCTATTTACATCAAGTTCACCCCAGAGTATTGGTGATGATCCAGTCTAGATGGAAGCCGACGATACACCAAGGATGAGGGAAGACTGGCAATTATTACACACACACACACACACACACACACACACACACACACACACACCAGTTGACGATGATGACCTATGGACCACTAAGCCAATAGGTTTATTCTGAACTCCGCGACCGACCGAGCCGATGTACCGCCACTATACTCATTGTCCAATTATAACTTGATGACTTTATCGGTCTGCCTGTTAGCACTATACCATCCACGACTATTAACCGATCTTGATGAAATTATTATAGCTGCTCGGGGTTGTGGGCAGCGACCAACCAACATACTTTGGTCAAAATCGGTCAAAAGGTCAAAGCTAAGGTCACTAAACACTTGTACTTTTCTTTGGATATCGTTTAATTAGTCATTTCCTTCTGCAACAATTGTCATGTTGAAGCCCTCCAGTAAGCTGAGGTGTGGCAGGCCCCCCCCTCCCCCTCCGTCGGTATGTGTTTCATACTGTAATGACCCATTGATGGATGCAGTATAAGCTGGTTTAGCGACAGCGGCGCCCGTAAAAAAACACACATGGTCATTAAGAGCGAGGGAGAGGGAGAAATAGGGAGAGGAAGGGAGGAAGAGGAAAAAACCAGTTAATACTACGTCGAGAATGAGTCTTTGTTCCTTTTATTTCTCACGATAACTAAAATTTGGGACAAGAAAATGCGATGAAATCAACTATGAGTATAAACAATATAAATAAATATATATATATATATATATATATATATATATATATATATATATATATATATATATATATAAAGCTATGTAATATGTCTCCACATTTTTTCCAGCAAGAGTGGACCCGGGACTCCTCCTGACGCAGCTGGACATAAGGTCATCATAAACCTTACACCTCCCGCACTGTCTCAGCGAGATAAGAGCTTTTAAAAACTTTAACACAAACTTTAACAATAACAAGCAATTTCCTAGAATGGCAGTTGGCTGGCGGGGAGGACAACATCACAGGCTCAGCTACTAAAAGACAATGGCTGGAATCCAGTGTTTAACTCCCGCCTCTCTTCCTCCCTACCAAAGATAGTTTTTTGTTTGTTTTTGTTTAATGATATTCATGAACATTTAAAAGGCTAAAAAAGAAATTAATGAGTGGCTGGGGTTCAGGAATGCTCATACAGCCACATTTAATACACCTGGCTTACAGGTATTGGGCAGGTGTGCATAGATTTAGTTGCAGTACACCTGGAGCATTCACTGCCACCACAGTGTGTAGTGATCTACACAGGGGATACAGTGGAGTGAGAGAGGTGTACAGGGAACCTGAGAAAGGTGTACAGGGAAGGTGAGAGGTGTACAGGGAAGGTGAGAGAGGTGTACAGGGAAGGTGAGAGGTGTACAGGGAAGGTGAGAGGTGTACAGGGAAGGTGAGAAAGGTGTACAGGGAAGGTGACAGTGTACAGGGAAGGAGAGGTGTACAGGGAAGGAGAGGTGTACAGGGGAAAGTGAGAGAGACAGGGGAAGGTGAGAGGCAGGGAAGGTGAGAGGTGTACAGGAAGGTGAGAGAGGTGGGAAGGTGACAGGGAAGAGAGGTGTACAGGGAAGGTGAGAAAGGTGTACAGGGAAGGTGAGAGGGGTACAGGGAAGGTGGAGAAAGGTGCAGGAAGGTGAGAGAGGTGGGGCAGGGGAAGGTGAGAAAGGTAAACAGGGGAAGGGAGAGGTGACAGAGGTGAGAGAGGTGTACAGGGAAGGGAGAGGTGGGCAGGGAAGGGGAGAGGTGTACAGGGAAGGTGAGAGGTGTGTAAAGGTGGAGGTGGGGGAAGGTGAGAGGGTGTACAGGGAAGGTGAGAAAGGTGTACAGGGAAGGTGAGAAAGGTGTACAGGGAAGGTGAGAAAGGTGTACAGGGAAGGTGAGAAAGGTGTACAGGGAAGGTGAGAAAGGTGTACAGGGAAGGTGAGAGAGGTGTACAGGGAAGGTGAGAGGTGTACAGGGAAGGTGAGAGAAGAGATACAGGAGAGAGATAGAGGGAAGTAAAGGGAGAGAAAGGAATATAAGAAGGTAAGAGAAAAGTACAAGGAAAAAGGGAGGGTTACAAGAAGGGAGAAAAGAGTATAAGGGGGGGAGAGGAGAGCAAGGAAGAAGTGAGGAAACTAAAGAGGAAGTGAGAGAGAAGAGTACAGGGAGAGAGATATAGAGAGAGAGCCGCAGTAAGATGGAGATATGATGAAGGTGGGGGAGGAGATGTACGAGGCTTGAAGAGACCAACATGTCAGTGATGAATGAGAATGGCGGACCAAAATACAATAAATTCACATAAATCGTAAAAAAAAATAGTGTGTGTGTGTGTGTGTGTGTGTGTGTCTTGGCAATGTTTTTGCTGTTAAATGTCTAGCTTAGCCTCTAGTGGTTTATATTCCCAGCACGACGGTGAGTCAGACGAACGTTAGCTTCCTCTGGCAAACTCCTCATTTCAAGCTCTTACGTCTTTTTTTTTTTGTCTCGTTTAAGAGGTTGTCAGAAAGTTTCATGAATTACTTGGGGGCTAAAGAGAGAGGTGGTGAGGAGGGATACCCGGTGAATAAGTTACAAGACAGTCAGGTGAAAAGGTTAGTTCGGGGGTGAAAATTTTGTTGCCATCTAAGTGGTGTGATGAGAGAGACAACCTGAGGTGTGAGAAGTAAGTGGTGCCTGGTGGGAGGAGGAGGAGGAGGAGGAGGAGGAGGAGGAGGACAACCTTCAAGAAATTACGAAGAATAGGAAGTCTCTAAATGTTTGCCAGAAAGAGTCTTCAAAGGGCTTCGCTTGGAGGATGATTCTCCAAAGTCCTGGGTTGGCTGGAAGCGAAGCAGCAAAGGGCTGGCGAGAAAAGAAGGTAGAGAGGCCCATTAACGATGGAATGAAGAGAGAGAGAGAGAGAGAGAGAGAGAGAGAGAGAGAGAGAGAGAGAGAGAGAGAGAGAGAGAGAGAGAGAGAGAGAGAGAGAGAGGTACAAAAATGAATCTCTCAGGGGGGTAGGGGGAAGAGGGAAGTGGGAAGGGGGATGGATAGGGGGATGGGTAGGGGTAGGTGGTTCAAGAAGAGCCTTCAAGGACAGTCTCTAGAGGGAGTCTTGCAAGGGGGCCCGCTGGCTGGAAAACTCTGCCGAAGAAGTTGCCTCGAGATTTGCACCAACATGAAGATTTTTTCTGCGGTGGAAAGTTTTGAGGAGTGGGGAGTGTCGGCGACGGTGGGCGGGGAGCAAGAAGGGCAAGACGTCCCTGACAGATAATCACGGGGGTAAAAGTGACGAAAATTGTGGAGGAGAGAAATTATATCAGTGAATGGCTTAGTGAAGAGGAACTATGGTGATAAATCCTTTCACGGTATATACTTTAAAGAAGAGACGAACAAGATACCACAATGTATTTCTTGTTCTCTGTAAAGATGAGACACCGACCAGACGAAATTTAATCCTAAGTTTCTCTTTATGGTGAATGAAATGAAAATCTGCCGACACAAAATGGAAAACGCAATTAATATATTACGGATATGGCAAATTATCTTAAATTATTTGGTTAGATTCCTGAGGTCGGCGCGCGGGGCAGTTGGGGACACTATAGTGCACGTCATCAGGTACTGACTTACTACATGACGAACCAATTGACAGACGGACGATCACCGATAACGACAATCTGCCATATGAGACACTGTGAGAGGGAAAGAGGTGAACGACAGGTGAGGATGGCAACTGGAGAGTGACAAATGAGAAACCTCAACGTCTAAGGACTGAGGTGAAGAGAAGGAATTTCAGATGGAAAAGGCAGAAAACGGTAACACGAGGAGGACGCCAAGTGAGGAAGGCAGGCGAGGCCCTCAGAGATACGACATCCAAGAGAAGGCGTCAACGGAGCGTGGACGACTCACGACGACGAAGGTGGCGCCCAGGAGCAATATATCACCGCAGCTCAACCCTCGGCGACACTTCATTATCGGAAAAGATCGTCGCGAAATGTTTGCCATCTTAATTCGCCTCGTCTATAAATTTAGGCGTGGCGTCCAGCTCCCCCCTCCCCGGGGGATATTCTGACTTTTCTGGAAATATTAGTAAACCTTCCTCCATCACCCACCCTCCGCCCCGCCCCGACCCACCCCCAATTACACCACCTCCTCCCAAAACTTCGCCCTCCTCTCCATTCTCCACCCGCCGCCTCCCCACCTTCAGCACACATTTGCACAGGTGTGCAAAGACTCAAGTTGTACAGAATGTTTACAGCGTTCCTTGAATAAGTTAAAACATCGATATTCACTCTCTTATTTCCTACATAAAACTGTCTTCTCCACTGTGCCTGCTGTCACGTTTTCCTTGGACTTGCAGGAGGAACTGTAAAGAACACAACGCATCACGGTCGTTTACAAATCATAACGCTTTCTATATTCGTCTGCATTAGCACGCCTAACTACACGAGAACATGGCTCAGAATGCAGTTATGTGCTGATATGAGAGGAGCAAATGCCGATGTTTTAAAGGTATAACTTCCTCAAGGGACTCCGTAAATACAGACATTAAGGAACTTTGTAAACTCACTGCAGATGAAGACGTTTCCCCCCCCACCAGGACAACACAACCAACTTCAGAAGGCCGCGAGTATTTTTCTCTGCTACTAAATTGGCGGTACATGTGATAACCGTGCTGTCAGCGCCCTGTGTCAGCGGATTTGGACTGGGTTTGCGTGGCAGCTTGTTGGCAGAGGACACGCTAATCTTCTCTGTGTGGTTCCGCTATGTCAGTTGTGGATTTGTTAATTTTCTTTTTGAATCCTCAGGTGATCGTCCGAGTTCCTGTAGAACTGGAATTTATTATAGGTAATCGTCCCAAGATCCTGAATCGATTCCTCAAAACAGGAAAACGTCCCAGCGGTTGTAGATAGAGTAAGACAGAGTAAGGCAAAGATGGCATTAGTGACAGTGAGTAGCGAGGCAGTACAGGTGATGTAAAACTCCTCACTTACCGTAATAACACACAGGACAGTGCCGCCAACACATTCCTTCGTGAATTACCGCTACAACTACCAGAAAATACTGTACAGAACCTCCGTGTAATATATTATGTGTGTAGAACTCCTCCGCCAAACTCAATTCGACCCAAATAATCTAATTAACACACATGAATCAACCTAATCTAGCATACATAACTAAACAAAATTAACCCAACCCAACCTAAGCTAACATCACCTAACCTTACAGACATGCTGGGAAATTCAACAGATAACAAAGTGGCTCCTACTGTACCTTTGGCAACACAATGTCCGGGATAAAATATAAACAGAGGACAATGAAGGAGAGACATAAATAGGAGGCAACTAGTGACACACACACACACACACACACACACACACACACACACACACAGAGGCAAATGTACTGTACAACAAAAGTAGACATACAGGTAGACATAAAAGTAGACATGCAGGTAGGAACAAGAGTAGACACAAAAGTTGGCATAAAGGTAGATATACAGGTAGAGAGGTGCGGGGAAAGAGGTAATCCGGTCAACATTGTGGAGGAATGTTACTCTCTTCACCACGGCTGAGAGAACGTAGGGTGAGGGGAGCTGAGGGGAAGTAAGGAGAGGTGAGAGTAAGGCCAGGTGAGATACTGCACAGTGAGGGGAGATGAAGGCTGGTGAGAGTGAGAGCAGATGAGACTTTAGGGTGAAGGGAGATGAGGGGAAGTGAGAGTAAGGTTAGGTGAGATACTGTAAGGTGAGGGAAGATGAGCATGAGGGCTGGTGAAAGTGAGGGGGGGATCAGGGGAAGTGAGAGTAAGGTTAGGTGAGATACTGTAAGGTGAGGGAAGATGTGGGATAGTGAAAGTAAGAGCAGGTGAGAGATAGAAGGATGAATGAATGAATGAATGAATGAATGAATGAATGAATGATTATTAATACTGTCTTAGCGCCGCAACAGCCAGGGTCATATGGCGCCGGAGATAATTAATGGTAAAAGGTTAACTAAATGAAAATGACGGAAAATAAATCAAAATCATGAAATAAAATGACCAAAAAGGAAACGACAAGAATAAATAAACTTGTAAAGATAGAAGTCTACCTCCTCAAAATCATTAGTCTCCCCAGCACCGCAGAGAGAATGTAACAACCATCTCCCCCACGGCACCGGGAGAGGTACCTACGCCATCGGTCCCCCAAACGGGTCACTCAACCAGCAAGTGTCGTACAGTTAAGGGGGCCAGGCAGTCATCACAGTAGGGAGCCGCGCCACCGTCCATAAGGTACACCGTGTGCAACCGGGTATGGCTGATACGGAGACGAGTCAAGGTGGCTGTAACCGGCGAGGCATCGTCGGGTACCACCACAGATGCACCACATAAGTTATCGCTCACATTTTGTTGACACCCACTCCATCTCACTGGTCCTGCCACAAACGATGGGCAGTCCCCCGGAGTACAGACAGGAGGGTGAAGGCGGGGAGATGAGGGCAGGTAAGGGACTATATGGTGAGGAGGAGTGAAAGTGAGGCAATGTAAGAAAGTAGGGTGAGGGGAGGTGAGGGGGTGAAGAATGTGTAAAAGATGAGGGAAATTACGGTGGGAGAGTGAGGGAGATGGAATCGATGGTGGGGAGAGAGGTGGAGGGGGGAGGGGATGGGAGAAGTGAATTAAAGACGAGTGAGGTGAGGTGAGGTAAGGTAAGGTAAGGTAAGATGAGGTAAGGTAAGGTGAGGTAAGGTAAGGTGAGGTGAGGTAAGGTGAGGTGAGGGATAAGAAGAATACAAAGGAGAGAATAATAGCGAAGACGAATAGACAAGGAAAAGAAAAGAGGACTGGAAATAAACTGCGTTAGTGAGGTCGGCGCGGCACGGAAGAAAATTTATTTCATTGGATAAGTCAGTCAGTCAGTTTATGATGTCAAATGTCGTCGTTAAAAATAACAAATGAAAGAAACAGAGAGGAGATAAAAGACACGCAAAAGATAAGAGAATAAGAATAAGGAAATAATGCAAGGGAAGACCGAGAGGAAACGAGAAGAAAAGAAAATAAGAGGTGACAGGGAGAAGCGTGGAGAGTGAGGAGACGAGAGAAGGTGAGAGAACGAGGAGTGGGACACAGGAAGAGGAGGAAAACGATGAGAGGGGAAAGAGGAAGGATATGACAGGATATTTAGTAAAGCGGATGGGGAGAGAGAGAGAGAGCGACGTTTACACACAACCACCTGCCCTGAGGGATACTTTTTTCCGTGATAGTCAGCTAGATATACGCCTGAACTGACCTCACTGATGTATGTTTCCTTCAAGAGGTGTTAAACTTATCTAGATTAGACCATTAATGAATCGTCTCTTGTGTCCCGTAAATTTATGAGGAATGAACCCTGTGTGTGTGTGTGTGTGTGTGTGTGTGTGTGTGTAGAATGCATGTGAGCGTAAAGGTGTGTTAGTGTGTGACTATGTAACTGTATGAGAGGAGTGTGCTAAATACTGTATATCAGATGAGTGTGTGTGTGTGTGTGTATACGAAGTGTGTGTGTGTGAGTCCATGTGTATGTGCGTGATAGAATGTTGTTCAGGAGATCATAAAAAGAAGCTTACAAACATTATCATCGTTTACAACTGCCCTGTGAAGTCCTTAGGCCACCCCCTCCCCCGCCCTACGTCACTCTCCTCGTTGCCTCATAAAACTTTCGCCATACCCAAACTTCATGTACTGATCCTTCTTAACCAGGTCAAAGAAGTCACATAAAAACTTTTACCAAAATCCAGTGTTTACATACTTTGAGCTCTTCCTATTCTCTTCCAAAGTCCTCATAATTACGTTAAGTCATACTCACTCTATATACTTTTCCGCTGATCATATCCAGTGTTTACAAACTTTGAGCTGTAACCCAGCTTCAAGTCCTACTAATTTCATTTCATGTATCCAAACTTCATTATATACTTATTTGTTATAATTTGGTCAAGAAAGTCCACATGACAAGTTTTACCGCTTAACCAATGTTTACACATGTTGAGGCGAACTATCCGAGGAGAGTCACCAGACAACAGCTTCATCTGAGGGTGAAAGTTTGTATACACTCACGTAGGAGGAGGAGGAGAAGGAGGGGGAAAACACAGGCGGAGGCTGTAGAGGATCAGGAAGAAGCGGGGAGGAGGAGGAAGAAGTGAAGGAGGAGGAGGAAAAGGAGGAAGAAGCGGAGAAAGAGGAGGAGGGAGAAGAGGTCTAAGTAAATTTTGTATCAGAACAAAACTTTTTACGCCTTATGGTGCAACTTAAGCCAAGGGGGAGGAATTCCACCGCGTCCAAAAGTTTTTAAAGATAATTCTCTGTCATACCTTTAGCTCCAGGAAGTCTAAACAAAACTCTTTGACGAAATTCAAAGTTTATATATTTTGTCCCGATAAAACTTTGACTCTGGGGATAGTCGGAGAAGTTTAGGTCCCTCGTGGTGGTGTTCCCTCGCTCATAAAGGGTATGTGGCCGCCCGTTGATGGCTAGCGGCAGCAACACACACTAATAGCTACCACAGTAAGTTAGTCCCTCATGTGCCGGCGAGGTGATTGATACGGAGGAATTAGTGTAGATGAGTTTAGGTACAGCTGTTGCCAGAGAAGGGGAAAATGAGAGAGAGAGAGAGAGAGAGAGACTCCTCTTTCTTTTTTCTTTCTTTTTTCTGGGGAGGGGGGGGGGGCTTATGATACACTTACGACTCCCCTTAGAATAAAACCCCAGAAGAAACCCCTACCCCCTAGTAACGACACCCTCCCTCCCTCCTCACCTTCCTCCCACGAGAAACAACAACAACAAAATAGGTAAGGAATGACCCTCCATGTAAAGCCACGTGATAATATTATATCCTCGCAAATTACGCCAAGATACTCAATAATAACGCGTTCATAATCCCCCCAGCGTAATTAAAAGAGAATACCAATAACGGAGCCAGAAAAATCATTAAAGCAATACATTATTAAAGATGGAATAATTATACGCCAAGATAACAAGTGTGGGGAGGGATGATCACAACAATAAAGCTGGGTTAGTGACGACAGCGGAAAGGTTAATCAGGTTAAGATGAGTTCACAGAGGGTCAACAAGCTCGACTGTAGTAGTGTGTGTTGAGACGTAAGCACGGACGCCGCACCACAACTATAATTCCGCCTAAACGCGCAAATACACTGGGAAAAAAGGCGGGCAGAGAGTCCACACACAACAGGACAACAAAGTACACCAACAGTGGGTCGCGAAAAAGCGGGTCTCTAGCGGCACCAGAGATAAATGGAAGCGTTTTAATGAATTACCTGAGTTTACCGAGCGAGGCATTTGTGGAGTTCTCTAGCGACCGGCCTCCTACCTCACGGGACCTTCCCCCCTCACGGGGCTCTCCTCCCTCATGGGACCCTCCTCCCTTACGGGGCTCTCCTCCCTCATGGGCCCTCCTCCCTCGTGGGGCTCTCCTCCTTCACGGCGCCCTCCTTACCCCCGCTCCCCCTCCACCTTATAACTGTCTTTTTTCATTGTGGACAAACTGTTAAATAAAAAATAAAAAGCTACGTTGCTGAAAATAAACAAAGTACTATTATTTTCCCTTTATTAAAAAAATCCTATATACTGTACCGGTGTATATGTCAAGCGGATAATTGTCCGATTAAGGTTAAAAAAATTGGGGGGGCCAAATATTGATACGTTTATGTTATCATTGCTATAACTTAATGGAAATTAGTTCATATAAGGCAAATTTTATTCCGTTTCATTTAAATCGTTGCTTACTATCATAACATAACCAAGCTTTACCCACAGTATATTAGGTCAGGTCAGGTCAGGTTAAGTTAAGTTAGGTTAGGTTAGGTTAGGTTAGGTTAGGCTAGGTTTAAAACTATATCCATGATCGTCGATATGTTTAAAAAATTATATTACACAGAAATTAATGTTAGTTTCCAATCGTGCCTATTTAACCGTTCCATGCAAAGTTGGAAACAAAATGACTTACAATATGACAGCAGCAGTGTTCACTAATACAACGAAAACAAAACAATCAGTAGCCTTCATAACTCCACAAAAAAAAACCGAAAACAAAACCTCTCGTAAGATCACCAATACGACATTCAACAAGACAAAAAAAAAAAGGAAAAAAACTCCCTTTCTGAAGATCCTACACCACCACCAACACTACCCCAGCGTTCAATAATTCCATGAAAAGAATAAAAAGGGGATAAAAAAAAAAACTAAGATAAAATGAGGAAAAACAATTAAGAAGAATTTCCTAATGGGTCGCGCTAGAAAACTCCCGCGGAAAAAATGTGCTCGGGCGGGTTCTTTCCCACTCCCTCCATTTACCGACGCCACCCACAGTAAATGAAGTCATGGGACACACTCATTATTCTTCCCTTTTCTGTAATACAAGTTGGAAGAGAGGGAATTGAAGGGAGATTGGGAGGAGGGCGGGAATTAGAGAGGGAGGGAGAGAGGGACTTGGGGGAGGGGGGAGAGGTAAGAGAGGAAGGAGGGAATTAGGGAGGAATTGGAAGGGTGGGGAATGTTGGGAGGGAGGAAGTAGGAACCTGGGAGAGAGGAGGGAGGGAGAGAAAGGAGGACGGAACGGGGATAGGAAATGGGAAGGGAGGAAGAAGGAAAGCAAAAGGAAAGGAGAAGGTAAAGAGGGGGGTGGAGCGTGGGAGGGAGGAGGGAAAGAGGGAGGGGTGGAGGAAAAATGGGAAGGAACGGGAAAGAAATGGATGAGTAGAGTAGAGTAGAGTAGGGGTAGGGGTAGGGGGTAGGGGTAGGTAGGGGTAGGGGTAGGGGTAGGGGTAGGTAGGGGTAGAGTAGGTAGGTAGAGTAGAGTAGAGAGAGTAGGGGTAGGGGTAGGGGTAGGTAGAGTAGTAGAGTAGAGTAGGGGTAGGTAGGGTAGGGTAGGGTAGGGTAGGTAGGGTAGGGGTAGAGTAGGGGTAGGGTAGGTAGAGTAGAGTAGAGAGTAGAGTAGGGGTAGGTAGGGGTAGGGTAGAGTAGAGCAGGAGTAGAGTAGGGGTAGGTAGGGGTAGGGGTAGGGGTAGAGAGAGTAAGGTAGAGAAGAGTAGAGTAGGGTAGGGTAGGGGAGAGTAGAGTAGAGTAAGGTAGAGGGTAGGGTAGGGTAGGGGAGAGTAGAGTAGGGTAGGGTAGGGTAGGGGAGAGTAGAGTAGGGTAGAGGGTAGGGTAGAGTAGGGTAGGGTAGAGTAGAGTAAGGTAGAGTAGAGTAAAGTAGGGTAGAGTAGGGTAGAGTAGAGTAGAGTAAAGTAGAGTAGAGTAGGGTAGAGTAGAGTAAAGTAGAGTAGAGTAGAGTAGAGTAGAGTAGAGTAGAGTAGAGTAGAGTAGAGTAGTGTAGCGTAAATTACAGTAGATTAAGACACAAATATACATTAAATTTCACCATGAAACAATAAACAAGGTTTCCACACAACTCATGATTTTAGTTTTCATGACTTTTCCAACGAATTCAGATCACTGTAAAGGCTTTTGTGCGAACTTGTTACCGCAGCCAAAAAATCTCGTCTAACTGAAATTCTACAGTTTGCAGCAACAGTTATACACATTAATCTTCTCTCCCCCTAATCGTTTCAGTATGATGACGATACTTAGGGATTTTTCCTGGCCAACGCTCAACGATTTCATGGAACTGAGGGTAAGTCCTTGGGCTGATGGGGTTAATGTGTTTCTGTGACCTGATCTTCGTGGCTGTATGGGAGTGCGGCAACAGGAAGCGTAATTCTTAAAAGTCTACAGATACTTCCTATATGTGATTAAGACTGAACAGTGTAAATGTAGTGTAAATTCCCAGAGAAAATATCGTTGAAGTATTATATCCAGTAAGTAACTAGGAATACTCTCACCAAATTCCATCACCTAAAGAAGAGATTTATATATATATATTTTTTAATATTGTTGGAAGAGTGTAATTAATAACCTTTTTTACGCTCTTAAAGACCTTAGTTGTTAAAGCGCAGTAATAACATTATAACAACAATCCATCACTGAAAATGATAATGTTCTCCGAGGTTCTTACTCTCTCATACACCCACTACGGTACGTGCTGAAGAACCTTTAAAGGAATTATGTAAAAGGCAAATTATGTACAGAGTCAGTCATGATAAATGTTGAAGATTTGCCGTTCTAGTTTTTTTTCTAGTTTTCCATGAATTTTCGGGATTTTCAATGTCTGTGGGAACCCTGAATAAATCGTTACCTTTCTATAGACACAGAATTCGTCAAATCACCTTCTCCTCTATAACCTGCGACACAAATACTAATTCACAACATTTTAAGAGACTCTGGCGATATTTACAACATTTTATGGGACTGGTGATATTTACAACATTTTAAGGGACTCTGGTGATATTTACAAAATTTTAAGACACTGGCGATATTTATAACATTTTAAGGGACTCTGGTGATATTTACAACATTTTAAGAGACTCTGGTGATATTTACAACATTTTAAGACACTCTGGCGATATTTACAACATTTTAAGGACTCTAGATATTTATGCAACATTTTAAGAGAGACTCTGTGATATTTACAACATTTTAAAACATAAGTTGGTGAAACGATATCGTTTTAACGCCATAAGAATAATTATCCGTTCATATGCACGAATCCCCCCCACACACAATAATACTTATCAACACGCAAGTTAGAATAATGAAGCAGTTGTTGCTTGGTATTTATTATAAATAATAAAATTTTCGAATATACGTAAAAAACTATTTTAAAATATAAAATATATATATATATATATATATATATATATATATATATATATATATATATATATATATATATATATATATATATATATATATGTGTGTACCACTTATTGAAATTCCACTGTTAGATTTACACTAATATGTAACACAATATATCAACTGCAAATTGTGTAGTGTGTTCTAAAGTGTTGAGAGGCTATGGTGATTGCGTTGTGCCTAACACACACACACACACACACACACACACACACACACACACACACACACACACAGTATCACAAACATTCATCCGTCAGATCAGGTCAGGCGGATATTCGGGTCAACTAAACACATACTGGGTACCAAATATAAATAAGATAAATATCCTTTGTTTTATAATCTGAAAATTTGAAGATAAAAATTTCTCTTGAGTTAAAATGTTGATGGATGGTGTTTGAAATTACCGAGGTCGTTAAGGTTTACACTATTAGAGGTTTAAAGTTCAAAGGATGCTCTCTCTCTCTCTCTCTCTCTCTCTCTCTCTCGTCATGTGTACGTGTGTGTGTGTGTGTGTGTGTGTGTGTGTGTGTACAGTATGTGTCTATGCGTTTAAAATTCAGTGCCATACCAATTTGCAACCCTGAACTATAACATATGCAATAATTCAGATACGTTCGACAGATACATATATACGTACAAACATACATACATACATACATACATATACAGTATACACCTACATCACTCCCCACACATGTGAATTTTTGTATATAATTAAGTTGGCATGACACTGATTTATAAAGCCTTTGACAGCACAATATATGTCTTCTGTACACACACACACACACACACACACACACACAACCAAAAATAGCACTTTTATCAAATTTGAACATTATACGACCCTTAATTTTAAAGACGACCCCAAACACGAGATCCTTAAAACAGCCATCAGAAGGACCCCTTAATACCAGCCATAAATACGACCCCTTAATACCAGCAAACACACCTCAAACCAACCAACCATAAATACGACCCCTTATCACCAACCATAAATACGACCCCTTATCACCAAATCCATAATACGTCTCTTTAATACCAACCATAACACAATTCCTTAATACCAAACCATAAATACGACCCCTTTAATACCAGCCATAAATACGACCCCTCAAAACCAACTATAAATAATACGACCCTTTAATACCTACCATAAATAATACGTCCCTTAATACCAACCATAAATGATGACTCTTAATACCAGCCATAAATACGACCCTTTAATATCTACCATAAATACGTCCCCTTTAATACTAAATCCATAAATACGACCCCTTTAATAATTACCATAAATACGACCCCTTTATACCAACCATAAATACGACCCCTTTAATAACAACCATAAATACGACCCCTTTAATACCAACCATATAACACGTCCCTAATACCAATCATAATACGACCCTTTATCACCAACCATAAATACGACCCCTTTAATACCAACCATAAATACGACCCCTTTAATCAACCATAAATACGACCCCTTTAATACCAACCAGAACATGACCCTTTTTTAATACCAACCATAAATACGACCCCTTTAATACCAACCATAACATGACCCCTTTAATACCAACCATAAATACGACCCCTTTAATACCAACCATAAATACGACCCCTTTAATACCAACCATAAATACGACCCCTTTAATACCAACCATAAATACGACCCCTTAATACCAACCATAAATACGACCCCTTTAATACCAACCATAAATATGTCCCCTTAATACCAACCATAAATACGACCCCTTAATATATCATTATCAAGTTAGGCGCAAGTGTTGATAATGAATTTTATCCTCGACTTTCCTTCAACTTTGGAGAAAAAAATCCTTAGGCTTTTTTTAGGTTACATTATTACTCGTTGTGCATTTCTGAGAGTTGTTTGCAGGTATTAACGGTGTCTCAAATTACAACAGGTAAATATGTACTGTAATCACAACAGGTAAATAGATAATCACAACAGGTAAATAGATAATAACAAATGGTAAATAGATAATCACAACAGGTAAATAGATAATCACAACAGGTAAATAGATAATCACAACAGGTAAATAGATAATCACAGCAGGTAAATAGATAATCACAACAGGTAAATAGATAATCACAACAGGTAAATAGATAATCACAGCAGGTAAATAGATAATCAGAACAGGTAAATAGATAATCACAACAGGTAAATAGATAATCACAACAGGTAAATAGATAATCACAGCAGGTAAATAGATAATCACAACAGGTAAATAGATAATCACAACAGGTAAATAGATAATCACAGCAGGTAAATAGATAATCAGAACAGGTAAATAGATAATCACAACAGGTAAATAGATAATCAGACAGGTAATAACAACTGGCGAAAATTTCTCTCTCTCTCTCTCTCTCTCTCTCTCTCTCTCTCTCTCTCTCTCAAAGTATATCATTAAATTGACCAGAAATTTATAGCTCAAGCGGTGACCCACAGAAATTAGATTAGCTATCTTGACTAATCCCCCTCCCCTCCACCTCGTCCACCACCCTGTTAATTGCTAATACGAAAAATAAAATACAGATTAATTCTCCTCTGATATAAGGTACATATACAGTATACATAAAGTATATATGTATATTATATTAGTATTATTTCGGAGAGCTCTTCATATATATATAGAGGGAAACTGAGCTTTATTATAGGTGAAAATATTGGTCCATATAATGTTTGATCGAGTTATTTGTAAACCCCTTAATATTTCAACTGACACCACCAGTACCCACTAATACTTACACTGACACCACCACTACCCACTAATACTTACACTGACACCAGCACTACCCACTAATACTTACACTGATACCACCACTACCCACTAATACTTACACTGACACCACCACTACCCACTAATACTTACACTGACAACTCTCGTCCTCCACTACCCCCCATACTTACACTGACATCTCCACTGCCACTTCCACTCCCCCTAATACTTCCACTGACACCCCCACCCCCTAATACTTACACTGACACTCCTAACCCCACAAATACATGCACTAAGACCCCCCCTCCTTTTCCCCCTTCCATCTCCACCCCCCCCTATCAAACACTTACCAGACCCGCCATCATAACGTTAGCATGAGGCACTGAATGTCACCAGGTCCAGCCTTCATAAACAACATACCTGGAATGAGAGAGAATTAATTAGAAAGTGACTTAAAGGTAATTATGAAAATATTATCTGGTTCCCTCCCCTGCCCCCCCCCTCTGCTCTCACGTCCTGGCGTATGAGTGTGGGAATTTATGGTTGTGTCAGTGTGAGTGTGTCAGTGTGAGTGTGTCAGTGTGTGTGTGTGAGGGTGCATGTGTGTGTAGGTGTGTGTAGGTGTAAGGGGTTCATGTCAAGAAATTTTCACATCAGGTTGATATAATCAGTATACTTCCTATCGTTAATGGCCAGGTATGACCCCTTTAGACTGGACTGCGTCACGGTCGGAGGAACTCGACCACCTTTAAACAAAAAACACTTAATAACACATCCATGCAATTATATCCTCTTACGAACTGGGGGTCGAACCAGAGACCTTAAGGCCAATAAGCGAGTACTGTATCCACTCTGCCACCAAGTCCCTAAGTCCACAGTAAAAGTATAATAATATCGTCATTTTACAAGGTTATACCAACACGCACAAGCTTCTGCAATATTTTACAGGAGCGTAACATACTCCTCCATCCCCTGTAAGAGTTGAGAAAAATATAGGAAAGTTTTATCGTGGTGTGGCAGCTATACGGACACTAGAAGCTCCCAGCACCTCGCCGCCGGACAAGCAGCCTGTCTTTACCTTTGTGACTCGGTGTAAACTACCAGGTTAACCCTTTGAGGATGATGGTGTAACCCCTTGAGGATTATATATAGCTTAAGGGTGTTAGGGCTTAAACCATCGTTATTAAGAGTTTATAGATTAAACCATCGTTCTTAAAGGTTAAAATATTAAACCATCGTTCTTAAATTTAAAATAATAAATCATCGTTCTTTAAATTTTATAGAATAAATCATCGTTCTTAAAAGTGAACCTATTAAACCATCGTCCTTAAAAGCTAACACATTAAACCTTCGTTTTTAAAAGCTAACACGTTAAACCATCGTTCTTAAAAGTTAACACATTAAACCATCGTTCTTAAAAGTTAACACATTAAACCATCGTTCTTATAAGCTAACACATTAAACCATCGTTCTTAAAAGCTAACACATTAAACCATCGTTCTTAAAAGTGAACCTATTAAACCATCGTTCTTAAAGTTAACACATTAAACCATCGTTCTTAAAAGCTAACACATTAAACCATCGTTCTTAACAACTTTCTACGAGGGACCAGCCGGACGAGAACCCACACACATGGAAGACATGACAAGGCAGCAGGTGTTACAGGGCAGGTGGGCAGGTAATGAAGAGTGATCACGTCTCCAAAGGGCCTATGGATCCTCCTCCCTCCCCTCCTCCTGCTGCTGGCTACACCACAACGCCTATATTAAATGCTATTTCATAAATGTACACACACACACACACACACACACACACACACACACACACACACACACACACACACACACACACACACACACACACACTGCACCGCCGACAACAAGACTGCCCCCTGAATTTTCCCTTGTTAGCGGACAAAATAAAGTTTAGCAATAACATTTACCAAGGCTGGCTGTTTCTTCACGGGCCTCGAGTATCCAGACAGGAAAACTCTGGCAGTATAGTGTCATTAGCACTGGGAGACAAAGCCGCCACCTTCCCCCTAATTATGCCAAGAGAGGCAGGGTTAGCTGAGGTCCTTTGTAGGTCAGGAGAGCTTCTGCATAACACGTTGGCCGACGGAGGACGAGGAGGTGGTGGGAGGAAGGTGGGAAGGAGGAGGAAGCGAGGGAGGAGGAAGATGAAGGGTCAAATGGTCTTCTGCATGACCTGCTGGAGGAGAAAAGTCACTCGGTTTTCTTCTTGACGGGTCGAAAAGGAGAGAGAGAGAGAGAGAGAGAGATTATCCCAGAATCAGACTCCCCGTCATAAAATCCTGGCCAGGTCTTCCCTGCGTCAGGAAGGTCTTGTGCCCCGGTCGACCGGAAGCTCCACACAGCATCAAGCTTCCTAGCCACCAAACTTGGCCACGCCGATTTCCTCACAGCAGGACTGTGGTCGCTCACTCCCTCAAATAAACTTGCTCGCCGCCCGGAACCACAACCCCTAAGAACTTGTGGCTGCAAGCGCGAGGGAACAGCTAACTCCTGCAGCACGCCCGCCCGCCTGTCTGTCTGTCTGTCTGTCTGACTTCTCCCACTGGTTTTACCCAGAGAATGAAAATTTTAAAAATTGAAGGTGAATTCTAACAAAGTGTTGCCGGGGAGAGTGGGGTCATGGCAGAGTCTGGAGCCTCAGCTGGAAGGATTCAGTCGTGCGTGAGTTAGAGCCATACTCCTCACAGCGGGAGAAAAAATAAGCAACACAGGTCGGGAGTCAGCCATCAGGAACATGATACACGACCAGGGTGTTTAAGGAGCATCACTGTTACACACACAGAATATACAACTAAAAAAAATTCTTCAGTTTGTTTAGTGAGTCAAGCTCCTCATATCTTCTTTGGACTAACAATCCCTTCCTTCTTAACCTCTTTATTCTTTTATTCTCTTATTTCTCTCTTTTCTCCTAAAACTTACATAATCTTATCTCTCTTATCTCGTGAACTTTTCTATTACTGACGAGGAGAATAAGTCTTTCTTGAAGCTGAGAGAAAGAGAGAGAAAGAGATATCAAGTGTGTGTGTGTGTGTGTGTGTGTGTGTGTGTGTGTGTGTCCACCATCCTTCTCGCTGACCTATGCCTTACAACAGCAGGAGGAGGGTGATGATCTACCCAGATTTCCTGTTTGTAAGGCTTCACATAAGAGCCAATATTCTCCTGCTACATAAATCGGTTCATTTGAAGATTATCCTTCCCAGCCTATTTCACCTTAAGATTAACCACTCTAACCAAAACCCCGCAAAGTAGTTTTAGAATGTTTAACCATCACAGGTAAATAATCTTGGTCGGGGATTAAGGGGTGTCTAATCTTCAGGTGATCCCCAACTTTATACCAGATGCACACGTGTATAGTTGTGGTCAAAATTCCCTGGACAATATTGGTAATCTTTGATCTCTAAAACATCTAAATTGTATTATAAAGTATAGTTTTCGTGGTAGTATTCTGATATAATTTGTGATGACAGGCAACAAGGGAATAAACCAATCATAACCCACAAACAAATGCCAATTATTGTCAAGTGTCGATTAAATTACGACAGGCGGTGAACGCGACAGATGGAAGACTATGACTAATTATACAACAAAGAAACAGAGTAAAGTATGCTAAAATAATACACAAAAACACGCATGACAAAAAAATTAAGACAGAAAGAGAATGAAAAGAAACGTAAGAGAAACAGAAGACTGAGTAACAAGCGAGAAGAGGTATGGTGGACGAGAGAAAGAAACTATTTTTTCTCCTCGAGGGGTGGTGCTGCTGCCCTTATAAGCTTACCGGGAGAAAATACCAGCAGCTAAACTCATCAGATATTCACCACATTAACTTTGACAGCACATGGAGCAACTCGAGGGCCAGGTAAGATTAATGAAGATATCTGGTTATGAGAGCATCCTCTTGTCAGGTCCGGTCTTAACAAAAGGATATTGGATTATTATACGTGTAGACATTATCTAATGGGTCTAAATATAGGGGACATATATATATATATATATATATATATATATATATATATATATATATATATATATATATATATATATATATATATATATATATATATATATATATATAATATAAAACCATCAGTGTCCATATAAGGGCGTTACAATAGAACTACTTGATGTTGAGACCCATTTTAAGATGATGGTTTAAAATTTTAATCAATACACTTCAAACATTTAAGGACTGTGGTTTGACCCTTTATTTAAGGAAATAGTTTAACAGTCTAAGGAAAATGGTTTTCCCTTTAGAGAACGATGGTTTAAAGAGGAAGGATGCACGTCTGACCCACCAGCGCGGTGAACCTCCCCAGAAAAAGTATTTCCTCTGGACGGACAACAAGGAGTGTGTAAGCTGGGGGGGCACAGACCCACATGTGTGGGACAAAACAGTCAGTGGGCGAGAGAAGGCTGGAGGCTGGCGGAGATGCCACAAGACGAGTGTACTCGCTCAATAAACTGAATGTGACCACAAGCGGAAAGTACATTTTTCAAGCGCCTGCTGGGAGGGACAGGAAAACATTCAGAAACATATCAATCCAATTTATTTTCTCATATCAGGTAAAAGCCAATTCAATTTTGCAACTATTTCTTATAACCCATTTAAATATGTTGGATGTTGGGATTCTTTCACAGTCAGACGCTAGACCAGGAAAATGGAACCCCGGAGAAACATTAGGGTGTAAATGCCTTGACCACAGCGCCAGTGTACCCTAGGAGTATCTCATCACGTATTTACAACACTCCTGGCTCTGGACGTGGACTAACGCACTCCAGTTTTGCATTTCAATGTTCATTCAGCACGAAAGTCGCGAGCCTGCGTTTTGGGTACGTGGAAAATTTTTGTTTGTGTCTGTCTGTCTGTCTATATTATTGTACTTGGTGATATCTGGAGATGGTGCTCACTCACTCACTCACTCATTTATTATCCTGAACACCATTCACATCTACATCACTTAGCTGCGTGCATGTAGTGTTAATAGTTATGAATGTTCGTCCGCAATTATAAATTCATGTTTGTGGTTGTCTACGCAAGAGTGTGTGTCTGTGTGGTTGTATACAGTACATTAAGTGCTTGTGGTTGTACACGCCTGTTTTTGTTATGTGTGCATATACGTGGCTGTGCATATCAGTGATTGTGTGTACACTTACAAGGATAGATGTTCATGTGTACTTGCGTTTAGCTGTATTATTGTTTCTCTGGGCATCAGACGGACACCCAAACACTCACACGGACACCCAGACACTCACACGGACATCCAGACACTCACACGGACATCCAGACACTCACACGGACATCCAGACACTCACACGGACACCCAGACACTCACACGGACACCCAGACACTCACACGGACATCCAGACACTCACACGGACATCTCACACGGACACCCAGACACTCACACGGACATCCACTCACACGGACATCAGACACTCACACGGACATCCAGACACTCACACACCCAGACACTCCACGGACACCCAGACACTCCACACGGACATCCACGACACTCACACGGACACCCAGACACTCACACGGACATCCAGACACTCCACACGGACATCCAGACACTCCACACGGACTCACACGGACATCCAGACACTCCACACGGACACCCAGACACTCACACGGACATCAGACACTCCACACGGACACCCAGACACTCCACACGGACATCCAGACACTCACACGGACACCCAGACACTCCACGGACATCCAGACACTCCACACGGACACCCAGACACTCACACGGACATCCAGACACTCACACTCTCACACGGACACCCAGACACTCACACGGACACCCAGACACTCACACGGACACCCAGACACTCACACGGACACCCAGACACTCACACGGACACCCAGACACTCACACGGACGGACAGATGCACAACACACCAAATAACATGGTGGCTATTGTGGTTCTGAATCATCACTAGATCTTTCATGTGTTTATATCACGTGGTATTGGCCTATTAACCAGCCACAGCCGTAATGATCATATATTGCACATGGGTTGATGAACAATCGTTACTCACCTCTGTTATGTTAGCTGGAAGCACCACTGACCTTAAAGTGGTCGTAGGCAGTCAGGTACACTTCGACTCTACCACAATGCTCGTAGGCTAAGGTCAACCTCGTCGTTCCGGAGTGTGAGTGTCCATGGGTGATTTATTTATCGCTGAACGATGGATTACTTACCTTAAGAGTCATACTGTCGGCAAGTGATGAGTAACCTCTACTTAGCGTCTGGGATAGCTACAAGGTGTGCAATTTAAGTCTCGCATGGCTGTAGTCTTAAATTCATACACACGCAAGCTCCAAAACAGTCTTGTGTTACGTCTGAACTCTTGAATGATACCTTAATGTTGTCTTACCAAGAGTAACAAGTGTCAGAGAAAAGTTTTCGAAATCATTACATAACATATCTATCATTGTTTCTGCTGCTCCGCCACTCACTAATAAACGTTTTCATTGTGGATCTACATGAAATATATATATATATATATATATATATATATATATATATATATATATATATATATATATATATATATATATATATATATATATATATATATATATATATAGTCATACCAACACATACATACAGTTATGCAATCATGCAAATGTCTATTTTTATAATGGAATTTATAATGTTACAGTGAACACACACACACACACACACACACACACACACACACACACGTAAACTGTACACTTTGTACAGTATATAATACTGCGTCTATGCAGGTTGGTCAGGAAGTTCTCTGTTCAGTGAGTCAGTCAGAGGTGGCATTCATAGAGCTGTCTGACGGAGGTAAAGGTGTATACAGGGAGAGGTATATCATCCCCTTCATCGTTTAATCTCCTCCCACTTTATTATATTCTGCTACTTCCCTCTGTCACTATCCCTCCTTTCCTGTCTATTTCCCTTCCTTTCCTTCTTCCCCTCTCTTCCTTCATCCTTCCTCACTTCCTCCTTTCAACTCATCTCCTTGGTCCTCTCTCCCTCTCCTCCCCTTCTCTACCTCCCCTCTTCGGTATTCCTTCCCTTCTTTCCGTTCCTCCCTCACTAGATCCCTCTCCTATACCTAATACCCCTCCCCCCTCCCTCCCTCCCTCCCTCTTTTTACCTCTCTTGCCCTCGCTCCACCCTTATTCAGTCACCCTTCCTCTTCATCTCGCTTGGTCTTCACTCTCACTCACTCACTCTCTAGCTCTCTCTCACCCTCCTTCCCTTTCTCTCTGTCTATACCCCTTCCCTCCCTCTCACTCACTCTTTCTCACTCCACCCTCATTCACTCACTCTCCCTAACTCTCTCTCTCTCTCTCTCTCTCCCTCATTCATTCACTCACTCACCTGTTCTCCCTGCCTCTCTAGCTGAACACAATGCACGTTCAATATTCATGAAGAAATTAATCAGGCTGCTGCTGAAGCTCATGCAAATTTACGGCGAAAATTAACTTAACTGTAATATAAACCTTCCACATTTTTCCCTGTGTTCCCCCCGTCTCTGAGGTTTACACAAGATCATGTTAAGACTGACCCATAAATTCCTCCTGTGACGTGGGTTCAGTTGGTTAGGTTAGGTTAGGTTAGGTTAGGTTAGGTCGGGATTAGAAGAGATTAGGTTAGGTTGGGGGTTGAAAAAAGGTCAAGTCAGGTCAATTTAGTTTAGGTTGGGTTAGGTTAGGTAAGGATGAGTTTGGTCTGATTGTTAGGTTAAATTGATAGATATGGTTGAGGTTGACTGCTTGATTAGATTAGATTAGATTAGATCAGGTCAGGAAGGGTCATGTTACACTGGGTTACATTGGTCAAACTAAGGATCACACACACATTACCAGTAGTACACATTACCAAAACCTAACCATGGAAGCAGCGGGTATTGAACCTTGGTGGGGTGAATACCTTTAACAGTACCTCGAGCCTTACATCTCCACCGGACACAGACACAGGACTCAGGCACAGGACAGAGGCACGGGATAGAGACACAGGCACAGGACAAAAACAAAGACACAGGCCACACACACACACACAGGTACAGGACACAGACACAGGACAGATACACACACACAGGTGGAGGGTCGCGTGAGACCTACAAAAGACCCTACCTGATGCCCTTATAAACCCCTAGGAAAGTCTACAAATCTCTCTCTCTCTCTCTCTCTCTCTCTCTCTCTCTCTCTCTCTCTCTCTCTCTCTCTCTCTAGGTGTGGCTGCGGGAGCTCGACTCATGAATAAAAAAAGGGAGGATGAATAACAAGACATAAACGATCGAGAAATAACATCCAGGAAAAACATGTATGTATTTAGATCTGTGTCGTATGTGTGTATGTGTAATGAATTATGTATTTGTGTACATGTAATAGATCTGTGTTGTATTTATGTACGTGTAATAGATTATGTATTTGTGAACGTATAATAGATATGTGTACTTGTATATGTATAATAAATCTGAGATACACTGAAGACTTACAACGTAGGTGTAGGAGCTGTGGCAAACACGTCAAGAATTACCGCCACAACACCTCGCTGACAGGAACAAATGTGATGGTGGCAGGTATGGGGAAAGAGGCGGTGGTAAAAACTCCCTGAAGACGCGATCACCGAGGGAAGGAAGACCGGGAGGAGGGTGACCACGAACCAGGATAATGTCCTGATCAACGAAGTGAGAAGAAGGAAGAGGAGGAGGAGCAAAAAGAAGAAGGAGGAGGAAGAGGAGGGAGTCGGCAATTGGACCGTAGAAGATGATGGAGATATGCGTTGCAGCGACCGAGGAGCTCACTGGGCCCACCGCCCCGCTTGACTGAGTTTTGGGTTTATGCTGAGCTGGTGAGGTGAGGTTAAGTGGGTTGGATTGGGTTAAGTTAGGTTAAGTGGTTGGTTTAAATTAGGATAAAAGGTTGGGTTGGGTTGGGTTGGGTTGGGTTGGGTTGGGTTGGGTTGGGTTGGGTTAGGCTGGCCGTGGTACTTAACCAGTTTCTAGACGGTGTATGGGGCTGGAAACTGGTCTCCATCACCGCCTATATGTAATGTATATTGAAGGTAAATGGAGCCAGCGTCCCTTTATGATTGCCTGAGCCGCTTGTTGACATCAGTACCCGGCTGGCTCGCTAGCTGGCTCACTGCCTGGCTCACTGGTTGACTGACCGACTCGACTAGTACAGATGAAATGTTTCATCTCTTTTACCCGACCGATATTTTTCCCCTCGAATCGCGATTGATAAAATTGGAAGGACGGAATTAACCGAGGGGGAGAAGGGAGTGAGGAGAGGGGGTAAGGGGGAACAGGGGTGAGGGGAGAGAGGGTGGGGGGAAGGGGATATTCAGCAATATTAAAGTATTAAAATTTCAATACAAACTTTTTTGTTAAACTTTTTAATTTCGTTTTATTCATGGTGTTTTTGGGATACTGCAATACGGTGATATAAAAACTATTGCATATCTGCAATCGCCAGCAACAGCCAATAAAAAGCCGGGACATTAGCACTAAAAACACAGTATAACAGGCAGGCCGGGGCTGATGACTCCCGCCACCACCATACACTGCCTGCCTCGCTCCCCATGCTAAGCCGGCCACTTTAAACAAGTCACACTAAGCTGGTAAATTTCAGGAGGTCATGGGAAACCGGTCACTTTAAGGGTGTTATGCTAAGCCGGACACTTTAAGGAGGCCACACTCAGCCGGTAGCCTAAAGTCGGTCACGATAAGCTGACCACACTAATATGCCTTCGCTAAACCGGTCAGGTTAAGCCATCCAATCTAGCTAGTCTCGTTAAGCCGGTCATGTTAAGCCACCTCAGTCAAGACACTTACTGTGCCTGCAAAAGGACAGTAACCAACGTCAACACATTCACACTAAGACGGAAATAAGCCAACCAGAGTAAGCCAAAGTAAATGAACTAAACCTCATGTAAACTAACTTTAAACTCCTTTGTTAGAGTAAACTGGTGTATTTTCCTGTCAGTGTAAAAACTAAATCAGTTTACTAAAGCGATGCTTCCATTACTACTATAACTAATGTACCTTTACAAACAAACTGTCTAACCAGTCATTCTCTTTAAATAAACTGACCAAACCAATGGCTCCCCGTCCAAAATAAACCATCTGAACAAACGGTCCTCTTAAAATAAATCGCCTGACCAATGGCTCTGTTAAAATAAACTACATAAACAAATGGCTCCCTTAAAATAAACTGTCTAAACCGTTGGTACTCCGCCAAAAATAAACCATCTGAACAAATAGACCTCTTTAAGATAAATTGCTCGACCAATGGCTCTCATAGACTGCCTAAAGAAATGGTTCACTTTAAATGATACAGGCCAAACCAAAGACCTTGTAGAGAATAAATTGTAAAAACAAGGGACACTCTTAAAATAAACCGTCTGAACAAATAGCTCACTTTACAATAAACTGCCTCTTAATTAAAATAAACCCTAAACCAATGGCTCTCCTGAAAATAATGTCTGAACAAATAGGATTCTTTAAAATAAACTGCCTGACCAACGACTCTCTTCAAATAAACAGTCTTAACCGATGGCTCTCCTGAAATAAACTCTCCAAAGTGGTGGTCGTTAGTGTAAACAGACCCATGGCTCCTACGGTAAACATAAGTAAACCGTCCTGCTGGTTTTTTTTCGGGAGAAGAAGGAGGAGGAGGAGGAGGAGGAGGAGGAGGTGGAGGAGGAGGTTATTTTCAGTAATTTTAGCTCTCCAAAACGATTAATTTTCAAACGTTCAATCTTCTATATCAACATTTTACATTTCTTTTAGGCGCTTAATTATCTCTCTTTTTTTTTAATGTTTATTATGCTAACTGTTATTGGCATCACACGGGACAGGTGAACAAGAGTGGCGTAATTATGAAACAGTCGGACATAATATATCTCCCACACCCTCACGTTGACACAGGAGAGGGCATTAAGTTACTCTCCTGCCTCCCCTACTGAGTCAATTTGTCATCTATTATGGCTTGTCTGCTTCATCGAGCCAGTTAGATGCGTTCATACATCTCTAATTACAGGGAGAAATTAATCCTTCGAATCCCTGAGAATCGATGAAGGAGGACTCAAGAGGAGATATGGGGGAGACAGAGATACAGTCACGTAACAGTAGACGTAACAGCGTGCCAAAGCCAGTCAGTCACATACGAAACCCACGCCACCAGCAGCTTCTATCTGTAAGCGGAAAATGCGTATCTATCCTCAATAAAAATACTTGGCAAGACTCAGTAGTCCAGGTGTCAGTAAACACACACATATACTGCCGTCACCAGCTGCTGTACTTCACGGTTTAATCTCTAAACATTGCCGACCACCCGACACTTAAGGTCTAACTTATACGTATTGGTGGCCCTCAGCACCACACACCCAACTTGTGTACAATGACGGGGCCCTGACAGTAAGAGTCAAACTTCAATACATTAACAGGCAACAACGCTAAGGCTCTGACCCCTTAATACTGACAGTGCTCAACGCTAAGGCTCTGACCCCTTAATACTGACAGTGCTCAACGCTAAGGCTCTGACCCCTTAATACTGACAGTGCTCTAAGGCTCTGACCCCTTAATACTGACAGTGCTCAACGCTAAGGCTCTGACCCCTTAATACTGACAGTGCTCAACGCTAAGGCTCTGACCCCTTAATACTAACAGTGCTCAACACTAAGGCTCTGACCCCTTAATACTGACAGTGCTCAACGCTAAGGCTCTGACCCCTTAATACTGACAGTGCTCAACGCTAAGGCTCTGACCCCTTAATACTGACAGTGCTCAACGCTAAGGCTCTGACCCCTTAATACTGACAGTGCTCAACGCTAAGGCTCTGACCCCTTAATACTGACAGTGCTCAATGCTAAGGCTCTGACTCATCTAATACTCAAGTACCGAGGACGACCTTCACATTTATACTGGTAAGACTATTGACTTTACCTCAGCTAAGAACAAGAGATAAATAAGACTTAAATCACAAACTACGGCAGCGCGGGCAGAGAAGTGCGCGCCTGGCGAAAAAAAAAAACTTATTCCAGGACTTAGTGGATTAGTTACTTAAGTTAGCTGGTTACTCATAATGAAACATCCATAGAGCTGACTGACTAAGCTAAAAATGCAAACAAATGACGGACGGACTTTAGAATTGTCTAAAAAAAAAGAACACAAGTTAACAAAAACACAAACGAAAGACATTTGTGATTAAAAAAGAAAAAACATGGATCACCTGAAGATTAACCACCTCAGCTTATTTCACCTGATGATTAACGATCTTAATGCTAACCTAAACTAACCCCTAAGTAGCGTTAGGTTAATTAAACACCAGGTGACGGGAAGGTGAGAGGAAAGGGGAGGGGGGTTGCTCCATTGCACAGTGCACAACGCTCGTCTCTGTGAAATAACCTTGACAATACCCAGCGGCTGAGACAAATGGACGCAACACGATGCAATAAAGTCGGACACGGGAGTCACAGCTCAAACTTTACACCGATATGCATGAGTGATATTGTTTTAAAATTTGTGTGTGTGTGTGCTCCATTGCACAGTGTGCTCGTTAGTACCCAGCGGCTGAGACAAATGGACGCAACACGATGCAATAAAGTCGGACACGGGAGTCACAGCTCAAACTTTACACCGATATGCATGAGTGATATTGTTTTAAAATTTGTGTGTGTGTGTGTGTGTGTGTGTGTGTGTGTGTGCGTGTGTGCAGCCTCCTCGCGTCTCTTGTTATCCTCTCCAACCTTCTTATTGTCTCTACACAACTGTTATCTATTTATCTATCTATCTAAACTAGTTATAATTTCTCCACAACTTCCATCGATCCTGCTAACTCTCCACAACAGTTAACTCTCCACAACAGCTAACTCTCCACAACAGCTAACCCACCACAACAGCTAACTCTCCACAACAGCTAACCCTCCACAACAGCTAACCTCCACAACAGCTAACCCACAACAGCTAACCCTCCACAACATAACCCTCCACAACAGCTAACCCTCCACAACAGCTAACCCTCCACAACAGCTAACTCTCCACAACAGTTAACTCTCCACAACAGCTAACTCTCCACAACAGCTAACCCACCACAACAGCTAACTCTCCACAACAGCTAACCCTCCACAACCGCTAACTCTCCACAACAGCTAACTCTCCACAACAGCTAACCCACCACAACAGCTAACCCTCCACAACAGCTAACCCACCACAACAGCTAACCCTCCACAACAGCTAACCCTCCACAATATCCATCTCAACACATAAATAAACAAGGGGCTCCAAGCAACAGGGCATCAGACACTATTAGTCTCACTTGACAGGAAAAACATCCCTAATGCACAAAGTCATCCAACAGCCAAGTCAGGAGGGGCGTGGAAGCTCCTGATATAAACGTTATGATGTCTTACTAATTATTCCGTTATTATCAGTATGTATATCTTACGATCATTTATATATATCATTATGCATGTATATATGTATGTATGTATATATGTATGTATGTTTTGTATGTATGTATGTGAAGCAACTCGTCCTGCAACTCAATTTAACTTATTCTGGAGTTTACCTGAAGTTTACATGGAGTTTACCTGGAGGGTGATCCAGGTACCTTCGTCGACCTCATGACCCGGAAACCTCCAAGAACTAATCTACACTCAGGGTTCCTCATGACCCGGAAACCTCCAAGAACTAATCTACACTCAGGGTTCCTCATGACCCGGAAACCTCCAAGAACTAATCTACACTCAGGGTTCCTCATGACCCGGAAACCTCCAAGAACTAATCTACACTCAGGGTTCCTCATGACCCGGAAACCTCCAAGAACTAATCTACACTCAGGGTTCCTCATGACCCGGAAACCTCCAAGAACTAATCTACACTCAGGGTTCCTCATGACCCGGAAACCCCCATAAATTAATCCACGCGGGGACCATCATGACCTGGAAACCTCCCATGAATTACTCCAGACTCAGACTCATTAAAAAACCCTCATGTCAGGGGTGGCACAGTGCCTATAAAAACAACAAATTACTCCAGACCTCATTATCATGCAGCAAACTCACCTCATCGTGTAATTGTTTGCAAAAAAAACAAAAACTCAAAAATAAATAAATAAAAAAAAATCTAACTTGAATTTATATAAAACAAAAATATTCAGTTATTGGCTTAAAAAAAAAAGTCTCCAAAGTTACTGATTAAATATTTATATGAAGAAGAAAAAATATAAAATCAGCTTTAATCTGTTATTTCTAGTTATTTCTATTTAAAAATGGCAGTTATCAATTAAGTCTCCACACTGTTTCATTGGCTGTGTGTGTGTGTGTGTGTGAGAGAGAGAGAGACATGCACATGTCACTGTACAAAGGAAAGGAGAGAAAAGGGGAAGAGTAGGTGACAAGGGAAGGGAAATAAAGGAAATGAAAACGAGGAAGAGAGAGACAGGTGAGGGGAAAAGATTTAGTAGGAAAGAGTAACAAATGAATAGGAAAGGGTAGATGGAAGCGATGAAGGAAAGGTACGGAGGGCTCAGACTTGACCTCTCTCTCTCTCTCTCTCTCTCTCTCTCTCTCTCTCTCTCAGACTAAGTCAAAGCTACAAATATTTCGTCTTAGCCTGAACGATACATGTTTTTTTCTTTCAGGAATGAGAGAGAGAGAGAGAGAGAGAGAGAGAGACAGACAGACAGACAGAGAGAGAGATAGATAGAGAGAGAACAGGACTGGTGCCAAGTGACTCGAGGCTGACAGCAGAGGACAGCCCAACACCTGGACGGGTTCTCAAGACACTTCGCCTCCACCACCAGGATGAGGGTGAGAGGTGAGGTGGATAGAGGGAAGGTGAGAAGTGAGGTGGATAGAGGGAAGGTGAGAGGTGAGGTGGATAGAGGGAAGAAGAGAGGTGAGGTGGATAGAGGGGAGGTGAGAGGTGAGGTGGATAGGGGGGAGGTGAGAACTGAGGTGGATAGAGGGGAGGTGGATAGAGGGGAGGTGGATAGAGGGGAGGTGAGAACTGAGGTGGATAGAGGAGAGGTGAGAACTGCAAAGAAAAGGGTGAGGAATGGGAAGATGAGGAAGAGGAGTAAGAGGAGGACATTAATAGTAGGGAAGAAATAAATAAACTGAGAAGGAGTGAAGAGAGAGAGAGAATTAACATCAATCTATCAATCTTCTCCCATCAAACATTATTCCACCTGAACTTCCCACCAGACTCCAGTCGTCCCTCCCCGTTTCCCTCGGGTTCACCCATCACTCTCCGCTCCCTTCTCCCCCTCCCCCCCTTACCCTCCCCTCCCCCCTTACCCTCCCAGCCCTCCTTACCCTCACCTCCCAAACTCCAACCACCTACAAGTCCTCCAAACAGGCTACAGCATCACAGCCTCCTAACTCCAAAGCTTGAAGACGCGGAAGCAGGTGAACGAGCTTCCAACATCAACATTACACAAGGTAGTCAGCAGGTCAGGCTCCCCCAACCCCCGGGTGGCACAACACATTTTAAACTAATTCAGACTATCGCGGTTAAAGTCTAAACTTCCCACAACTTTAATTAGCATGGAACCACATGTCGACTGTTCTAATTTACATATTTAATAGTAGTGTAATGTTATTGAGCTTGGATAGGTACTGGTTTAGTTAATATTTGTGAGTCGTTAAAGTCTTACTCAGAGGAAGTTTGGATTATCTTTTTTTTATTAGTTTGTTCTTTGAGTGTTAGTTAGGTGATCCCAGGTGTGTAATGTGTTCTAACGTGTATGTAGTATTTGTGAACTTAACCAAACAGTTGATTATCTTCACAATATATTCATTCTCGGTCTATCCTTTACCTTAGTCTCTCTTATCTCTTATCCTTTACCTTAGTCTCTCTTATTCTCTTTCTTCAACTATCTCTAATTTCCTCTTTTCCTTCCCCCATATAATAAATCTATCACTTCTCCTTCCCTTCCTTTCCAATCCTATATCCTCCAATTTTAGCACCTCTTATATTCCTAACCTCCCATCCCTTCCCTTCCCCCTATACCCCTTCATTGCGACCCTTTTCCCATTCAATCCTACCTACTCTCCTCTTAAATATCTACCCCCCCTTACCATCTACCCCTCCCCTCCCTCAGCTGCACGATAGTGAATGCAAATACAGAACAGCTGGTAGTTGTCCCCATGATGCCATTATTCACAGCTGTTCTGAATTGTCCAACTTTTTACCTAGTCAGGGTCCCAACACCGTCACTCTCCATGCAATAAAAAATTTTATTCATATTTTTCTCCCAACTATTGCCAAATACAAAAAATAAAAACGAATAATTAACGAAACACCGACAACTGGGTCAAATACTTCATGAAAATTTACCTGTTACGCTTCGTTAAACCCAGTGTGTCAATTATCAGTTAATGAACACTTGTTTCCTTTTAACCTGCCGTCACGGAAGACACGTAGGAAAAAATCTTATCTATCTATTGGCTGAGGAAGAATACCTGCCGCGTGGTGAGTTACACTGTAACATGGTGAGATACAGCTGTAGTGTGGTGATACAGCAGTAGTGCGGTTAAGATACAGCAACAAGTGTGATGAAGAACACCTTCAGTGTTACCTTAATTAGCGGCACAGGTGATCACCATCATCATCAGGTAACCTCACCTTCATCTGCCGCTCCACCTGGTCCTCCAGTATTAATCAGCTGAACCAAACCCGTGGAAATAGAAAAACTCTCTCTCTACCTCTCTGTCACTCTCCTCTTCCTGAAATACAAATTAGCGCCACATTTTACGGTAACAAAGGAGGAACGAGACGACAAGCACAAATGCGTGATAATTTAGGCCCCAATTCTAAGGTTTTTCATAATTCAGGTGATACACCGACCCCGGAAGCCCTGACCGACCGTCGCTCCGGGCTGTAAAACTCACAACTGCCTGTTGCTAATTAGTGTCATTCATTATCTTTTTTTTTCTTGTTTTTTTTACACTAAGATAAATTTTTGCTAATTAACATCCAACGATTTTCGACGGTTAATGCTCAATCTATCTATCTGTATTTTAGCCTCTCCGCGTTGTACTGTACTTAGTTAACGTGAACACAAACTGTATATTAAGTCTTTGCTACAGTGCATAAGGAGGCAACGTGGCCGGCAATGAACTCGATCACTTTTATTTTCCTAACTGTATAGTTAGACACTCATTTACAGGTAGGTAGACTGGGCGTACCTCAGGATAGAAGGCGGACGATACATACAATACTCTCAGAAATAAATAATAACAATGATAATAATTGTAATAATACTACCATTATAATAATAACCAGAATAATAACAGCTGAACATCATGTGAGTGGATGCCAATCCTGCCCGCAATAAGTTACCATGACAGGGTTAATATGGAACTAGTGACGCTGTTAATTTGAATTAATTTATATTCACGTCGTCACCTCTGGCGACTGTCTCATGTCATCGATTTCTTTAACGCTTGAAAACCCTTCTGGTTATTATTGCGCGAGGCGATTTAGACCTTGACACAGGTTCATCAAATCTACCAAACCTATTCTCGAGTTACATAAATTTTCAAGTGAAAACACTTCCTGCTGCTTGACACCCCCTGGTGACCAAGACTCGAGGCACTCCATCAACAAGTGCCACACTCAGCAGTCATCACAAGAGCGTTGTTACATTATGCCTCTGTTGTAAGTATCAAGGGCAGAGACATGATTGTGTCGCTTACGGCAGTCCGTCCTTCCGTGAGTCACACAAACGGCTCCAGATCAATACTAATGAATGGCCTGACGGATCGAAATGAAACTTTACATAGTCTTTAATCTGCGTCGTCTATCTTGAATTCGATTCTCGCGTTTTTGCCAAAATCGTGTTTCCTGTTCTATATAAACACTGGAGACGAGGTGCACAAGGCCTGAAGTAAATACCCAGCTTATTTCAAACTTTAGTATATCAAGAAGATGGTGCTACTCCAGGGCGGGCGGGATCAACTCCCCGGAAAAAAACCCAGTCTTGGCTTTCGGCGGAGCAGACGGGTCTACCAGGGAGTGAAGGTCAGTTAACCACATTCTTTGTTTTTTACTGGAAGAATATGTTTTATCCTGTCACGCTCCGGAGATGATGCGCAAAGCTTCCTCAAAGTTGACATATTTCACCGACGACAAAGGGATTTTTTTAGTAAAAAATAAATAAATAAATAAAAAAAAAAAAAAAATATATATAAAAAATACTTTAATATATATATATATATATATATATATATATATATATATATATATATATATATATATATATATATATATATATATATATATATATATATATATATATATATAAGTATTTTTTATATTTTTTATTTTTTAATTACAAATGTTGTTTATGTTGATTGAGGACACTCGTAACTCAAAAAAAATTTCATAATAGAAGTGCAACAAGACATTATCTTCCAAGCTTCCTACTCGTAAACAATGTGAGGAAAGACGCCTCCAGCAGGGTGAGGCAGATCAAAGTCTCATACAGTGTATCTTCATTCTGTACTTCAGGAGAAATGATAACCGTCATCCTCAGGCAACATATCTGCGCGTTGCAACGTCCAATATAACTGCTATTGACCAGATGAAAGCTTCTGGTAGCTGTCAAATAGTAATCATCCAGTAAAGATAAAATACCAGGAAAACCAACACAAGTGTTAAGTGACATACAACAATATAAGTTTACAAAGAAATACACACTGTTATCGCCTACTGATGCAACTAATATATCCCCTGGTCTACGGTGAATCATTCAGTTACGACGTGTTGAGAGATACATAGATAAACCACAGTCACGGGGAAAATGAGCCCGACCTCTGACCCTTGATTACCAAAACTTAACCTAACTTCTCATTACCGAAAACAAAGCATATGCAGCTTGTTTAAGTATTTTCTATGTGAATGTGACCTAATTTGCTTGACGCAGTTATTCATCTATTCATATGTCTATTAATTTATTTAATTTAGTACATAAACGGACGAATTGACGTAACCCAAAAAATACATTTAATTTATGCATACAAAATTTTACCTCTATAATTCCATACTACTGTACAGTGAAACATAACTTATCTAAAGCCTGTACCCCACCATCAATAATATATATATATATATATATATATATATATATATATATATATATATATATATATATATATATATATATATATTATTGAAAGAAATAAACCCATGTTTAATTCAAAATTAATCTATAAAAAAGTTTTTTTAGAGGAACAAGAACAAAAAAGCTATTTTCTGATCATATCATGTTAAAAATATATTTCTAACAATTTATTCCATAACTCTGAATATATCCCTGCCAAACTTCAAATCAGCAAAATCCATTTGAATTCGTATATGTTTAAAATGTATACAGAGTACGCCAAGAGATAAAAACACAACAATTTAACGTTTTCATATATGATAGTGAAATGAATTGACTTTTGATATATATATATATATATATATATATATATATATATATATATATATATATATATATATATATATATATATATTATTGGTAAGACGATCACAAACATTTAGGTGAATGTGGACGATTGTCTATTGTTATAGATTTAATAAGAATGATAAAAGAGGAGTGATTGGAACTACTATAAGTAAATGGAGTCTTCCTGACTAGGCTTTGTTATGAAAAAAAGACAAGGTAGCTGGGGCCAGGTGAAGGAGGTAAAGTCACAAGCGTCAAAAGCGGCAAGAGGAAAAAATCCATAGTGGTGCTGTTTAGATGACAAATGGAGCAGCTTGGTGGAATACATGAATTATCGACTAACAAAGGGAACGTAAGTAATAAGATAATTATGTGATGCAGGAAGAGAATCAACCACGATAAAAGAAGCGGTCATTATTATCATGACGAACGGTAAGGTCTCTGGAGAAACAGGTGTAGGGGACATGGTGTGGTGGGTGTGTTAGCAGGTAGTGGTGGGTGTGTTGGTAGGTAGTGGTGGGTGTGTTGAGCTGAGGTAGTGGTGGGTGTGTTGGTAGTAGTGGTGGGTGTGTTGGTAGGTAGTGGTGGGTGTGTTAGCAGGTAGTGGTAGGTAGTGGTGGGTGTGTTGGTAGGTAGTGGTGGGTGTGTTGGTAGGTAGTGGTGGGTGTGTTGGTAGGTAGTGGTGGGTGTGTTGGTAGGTAGTGGTGGGTGTGTTGGTGGTGGGTGTGTTGAGTGTGTGTGTGTGGTAGGTAGTGTGGGTGTGTTGGTAGGTAGTGGTGGGTGTGTTGGTAGGTAGTGGTGGGTGTTGGTAGGTAGTGGTGGGTGTTGGTGAGTAGTGGTGGGGTGTGTTAGTAGGTAGTGGTGGGTGTGTTGGTAGGTAGTGGTGGGTGTGTGTTGCAGGTAGTGGTGGGTGTGTTGACAGGTAGTGGTGGGTGTGTTAGCAGGTAGTGGTGGGTGTGTTGGTAGGTAGTGGTGGGTGTGTTAGCAGGTAGTGGTGGGTGTGTTGGCAGGTAGTGGTGGGTGTGTTGGTAGGTAGTGGTGGGTGTGTTAGCAGGTAGTGGTGGGTGTGTTGGCAGGTAGTGGTGGGTGTAGCAGTGGGTGGTAGTCGTTAATGGCAGTGGGAGTGGCAGCAGGTGACAGTGGTGCATCTGAACTCGTGAACAACATTAAATTTCCCTTCATAGTTTAAAATTATCATCTCGCCTCTCTTTTCCCTTCCCGAAAACACTGAGACACATTGCTTTGCCAAGACCACAATGAAACGTCCCGGCAGGTACCTGTCGGACGGTCACCTGAGAGGGAGATAATGAGGGAATCTATCGTCGCGTGTTCCTTCTTGCCACTCACCGGAGTTATAAGATTGATAATTACTGTTATTTGAGTGTACAGCGTCTACAGCTTCACAGCGCGGGGTATCTGTGGCGGCGTGGCTTCAAACTGTCTGTCACTTGTGGAAATGCCTGCGGCTAGAGGCTGGAAAGATGTCTTTGGATGCCGCTGTGGCTGTCTTTTTAGCTGCGGATGTTATTGCGGCTGCGGTTGTCGCTGTTGTTGTTGCTGTGGTTAGTTAAGCTTATAGCTGATTGTAATTGGCTGCTACGATTGCGGTTTCGACGAGAGGCGATAAGGTACAGACCCCTCTATAACGTGGACCCGGATTATTTAAAGTCCGGGAGCACCTAAGATTAGTCCTTGAGCTTATTTTTCCTGATAATTAAACACCCTGGGGGAGGCTAGATTAGGTTAGCATTAGGGTGTTTAAGCTGGGGAGGAGGGTTATTTCCTTGAGATCCAAAGTCCTTATATTATTTTTGTTTTCCTAACTGAAGACGTAAGAAGGCATCACTAGCCCACTTAGGCCACAACAAGAAGACTTCCGTTAAAAATGGCGTCAAAAAGAGCAGAGACTTTACCCAGGTGAGAATCTTTCATCCCATTTATAGGAGAAGAATTATGGACTGGTAAGTGTTGTTGAGAATAAGAATCGGATCCTTACTTAAGATGTTTTATGTAAAGCTAAAATACCTGTTAAATGGGTTATAAAACATTCTAACGACAAATAAACATTCTAAAGATAAAATCAAACATTTTCAAGCTGGAAAACAACATTTCAACGAGGGAATAATTGGCTGGAAATAAAATATTCTTAAACCGGAAACAAACACTTTTAAGCTTGAATTAGACATCTTAAGCAAAAATCATAACCTGGAAATAAACATCCCTTGAGTAAGAAAAAACGGTCCTCAGTAGGAAATAAAACATTCTAAAGCCAAAAATAAACTGCCTTAAGCAGGAATTATCCGCCGGAAATAAACATTGTCGAATAAAAAAATATATAAAGTTTCTTAAGAGGCCAATAAACATTTTAAAATAGCGGGGTATATTTTCTCTTTTAATTCCTATTCCCAGTTTTCCTCCAGCTCTCTACCATTCCTATATTCTTTTACTCTCATTCTCTCTTCCTTCTCTCGTTCTCCCATCTCTTTTGTTCTTTATTATTCTACCCTCACTATTATCTCCCTCTCTCTTCCTCTCTTCCACCTTCTTTCTCCCTTCCTAACCCATTCTTTTCCCCTTTCTCCCCACTTGCTATCATCTTTCTAATCTTCCCTTTTCTCCTCGTCTCTCCCTCTGCAACACCACTATTTCACCTTCATATCCTGCACCATCAGGACGTTCAGCCTCGCCTACGTTCTCTGCAACAAACGAGGGAATAGACGCCATATTAAAGGCAAAATCGTCCCAACTTTTGGACATCCAGAAAGCCGTGATCGTTAATATTTCTTCCCCCTGGAAAATCGTATTCGCTCAGCCGCTTTGAAGTCCCAGGACCCGGAAAAATTTCTTCCTAGATTGTGAGGATGATATGGCAATGCTTGGATGGTGATGATGCCCTTCGCCACTGTTGCCGCTGCCGCCGCCTCCACTGCCGCCGCTGGAACACGAGAGGGGGGCAATGTGCCAACGTGGGTTACCCCTTGCCAAAGATGTGCCATTATCACGGCAGAGGTGAGGCACAGACACGTCTGTTCCCGGCGTCACGTACATAGCGAGAGAGATCTTGTTTTGTTGTCGTCTCGGGACCTCTGGCTGGCGGTGACGCTGGCACGATCTCCTTCACGCCCTGACCCCCCCCCCCCATCTTCCTCCTCCTCTGGGGTTCATTTATATCATCGTTGTTATGATCCTTTTTTTTCTTTTTTTTTTACCTTAAAAAACATAGAAGTAAAACTAGATTTTTTCATTCCATTTGTTACACGGCGAGTAAATTGGACCAAATATGTTTATCTTTTTAGTTCGGTGAAATGTTCAGTTCTTTACTGAGTTCTTTTTTGTTGTTATGTGCTTGGGGACCGGCAGCAGTGGCGGTAGCAACGGTGGTGGTGATGGCAGCAGGAGTGGCGGTGGCAAAGGTGGTGATGGCAGCAGCGGTGTCAAAGGTGGTGGCGGTGGCTGCGGAGCAACAGAGAATACTGGGACAGGATATAAAGGAACACGAAAGGAACAAACGAGAGAAAGAGAGAGACAGAGAGAGAGGGGGGTTGCGCATAGCGAGGCAATGTTCCAGCCAATAAAAGAAGACACTGAATAAGAGACCTACATGAAGGGAACTACGACAGACGAGAAAGATAATCCTCCTCTTTCATCTTTTTTTTTTCCTTTTCTTTAAGTTTCTTCCTCAATTCTTCTTGAGAGACGAGTCCTTGTGCCTAGTTACTCACTCGTCTTGATGACAGGTAAGTTTATCACGTTGTGTAAAAAAAAAAAAAAAAAAATCCCCAAAATATCTCCACTTCACTAACGACAACTAAACGAGCACGACAACCACACTTAGACAAACATTACAGGTTACACGACAACTAACCCGACAGTGGCAGTATACACGGGAAGTAAACACTATAGGAACAGGCGACAACTGAATGACAGTGACATTTTTGTGTGTGTGTGTGTGTGTGTGTGTGTGTGTGCGGGGGGTTGGGGGGTGAGGATGATATTTGGAGGAATAGAAAGTCCTCGCTCACTTTCTTTAGTGTTTAGGTGTCCACAGCCGAGGTCCAGGATGTCCAGCGGCATGTTGGTGTCCGGTGGAGTTTACTACCCCCCTCCTTCCCCTGACTCCCGAGAGAATGTCAACAAAGCGTCCTATATGTCTCTACTTTCGTTCCTGTCTTTTCTACCGTCTCTTTACTCAGGTGTCTCGTTCTTGTCCTCAGGCATTTCTGTTCTGTTCTGTGTCTGCCTGCTTGTCTATATCTGTCTGTCTTTGCTCGACTTTCTATCTAACCTTATCTGCCTGCTTGCCTCTTTATACAGCATAACTAGCTCGTCTCCATATCCACCACAGCTAACATGACTACCTACTTATTCACAACAGCTAACCTGCTCCGCTACCCACCACAGCTAACCTACCTCCCTACCACAACTAACCTGTCTCCTTACCGCAACAGCTAACCCATCTGCCTCCTCACCCACACTCACTACTCGGCTCACATCTACTTAGGAAAGGTATCATCCATCTAATCAAACTTAGCGGCTTGTTAAGAGGAATGAGCCGAGTAGCTATAATTAAAATATCTTGTGTTATGTTGAAGGAGTGAGTCACTATTGACGCTTTTACTGCCACTGACAATGGTAGTGTTATTGTATTACTGTTTTTCGAAAGATTATAATTTTTGTTGTGTCATCATCATTAACACCTTCCGTATCATCAACTTTATGGACACGTCAGCACGTCAGAGTTGGGTTAAGGTGACAGGTGCCCTACAGGTGGGATGCTACACCTGTCACATTACCTGTAGCTGCCAACACCTGTAATTCCCTCGTGTCTCCCCATGAGTAATATGTTTGTATGTACGAGCAAGATGAAGGAAAAGAAAGCAATGAGTAATGGAATAAAAAGGTGGAAAAATACTGTAAATGATTGAGAACAAATATATCTCTGATACAGTCGCTACTTCAACTCTATACACGCTGAGAATCTGACATCAAACAAATGTATTTTCAGTACGGTATTTCATAACTCCTTGACTGTTTCGCAAAAAGTCTCTTAAATTCGCTCGTAATTCTGTGAGCGGGCTAAACATTCTGAAAATAACGTATTCGTGCGTCTCCAATATCAGAGAAGCGAATATGCAAGCCAGGGAGGGAGGGAGGCGCCGCCATCCATCCTCAGTAACCCGCCTGTCGTCATAGGCAAGTTTAATATAGAGCGTGAGGTGCTCAACTAGCTTATCACCCTGGCGGGGCATCATTCACCAGGACAACACCCCTGAGGAACAACAAACACCTTAGCCTTCATTGTGGTCGTGTTGGCCAGGCTAACTTTGCACCTCATCCCGCCCGGCCAGTAATTTAGTGCAGCCGATGTGTGCAGGAGGGGGGGGGGAACGCCAGTGCTGGGATACGGGATGTAAATACTACCCTTCTCTTCCTCTGTTGTCGTCCCCACCTTCCTCTTACTATCCCCTGAGGTGACGGAGTAATACTCACGCCGCCATCATCACAGGTAAAACTAATTGGATAGGTGTCTGAGGGGGACTGGATAAGACCCACTCTCACCAAGGGAGGAGGAGAGTCTCTCCCCCACATTGTATCATGTAAACTTTAAGCTGTCGTGGTCTGGTAACAGATTAAGGCCCAACTCCGCAAACTGTACCCCCGCCGCTGATTAAATGATGCGGTTTATATGCATGCTGTTAAACTGTCTTGTGTATATACTGTACAGCCACCAGCATAACTAGCCGTGTACTGGAGTTTCCTTGCAGCATCCTTGCTGTTTAAAATAACACCACTGGGATCGTCCAGACGCTGGTACACTGCCTCCAGCTGCTTTAGTTGGACGAGTTGCTATTCAGAGGGTTTTCCTCCCTCTCATAACTTGGCCACTTTGACTCTGATACAACTCGTGGTAGTGTTGTTGTTGACGGTGTTGTTGTTGGTGGTGGCGAGGCTCTTGGCCACGGCTTCCTGTAACTTAGTGTTGTGTGGCTGGAGGTTAAGTGGTGTTCTCCTTCTCTTTCCACTCTGTACACTTGTATCAGCAAAATCAATCATTTACTTCTTGATTAAATACCTGATTCTGCTATTCTGTTGACGGATATTAAAGACGTAAACTTTTCACTTAATTAGGTTTCTTAATATTAATAAACCCGAATGTGTTCATCTAGGTTGTATAAATATAATGAGTAATGTAATAGCGTGATTATGAGAGAGAGAGAGCCGAATAGCATTAAAGAAAAAAAATAACAAGGGTTGAAATTCTCAAAGGAACTGTACATTAAAAAAATCTTTCCTCTAAACGTGGGTCAGGGAACACATCTAATTAAGGTTGAGTTTCGGTACAATTTCAACACCACTTTGGGCCGCCAGCTGAGTGTCGTAGTTGCAGTGAACCAGCTGAATGATGTGTTCCCACCTCCACCAGCTAAGAGGAAAATTAACGTAGGAATCTTCTACCTAGGAGACCTATGTTCATGCTGGGGAGGAGGAGGAGGTCACCAGGGGAAGAGGAGGAAGTGAAAGAGAGGAGAAGGTGGACGGGAGGAAAAATTAAACGGGAAGAGGAGAATGAGAATGATCGCGAAGAGAAGGTTAGATTTGGGGGGTCCTCCTCTCAAGATGCTCACCCCGTTGTCACACTCGAATCCCACTTAAACATCTCAGCTCTTGCCAATCTGTATTATCTATCAACCTCATTATGTAACAAGTATATATACACATCTTTATCTCACCCTCATTATGTAACAAGTCTACATAACACCAAAACCTTCAATTAATATCACTCGTTGGATCCATCATAATGGGGTCAAATGGAACGAAAATAAAAAGCTTTTCCAAATATAAATGTAAAAATAAATGGGTAGTTTGCCGATTACCAGTTTAAACTTTTTCTATACAACCATGAACAGGATTCACAAATATTCGTCAGTTACTAAACACAGATGAGAGGACGCATCTTAGTATAGTCACGACGTCGTTTTGGCGGCCATTTTGGTGTTATGATCTTGAAAAGTGAACAACTAAAAGAGTTCTCACATAATATCGATTGTGTTCATATTCAACTAAAAGAAAGAAAGAAAGAAAGAAAGAAAGAAAGAAAGAAAGAAAGAAAGAAAGAGAGAAAGAGAGAAAGAAAGAAAGAGAGAAAGAGAGAAAGAGAGAAAGACAGACAGACAGACAGACAGACAGACAGACAGACAGACAGACAGACAGACAGACAGACAGACAGACAGACAGACAGACAGACAGAAAGACAGACAGACAGACAGACAGAAAGAAAGAAAGAAAGAAAGAAAGAAAGAAGAAAGAAAGAAAGAAAGAAAGAAAGAAAGAAAGAAAGGAAAAAGAAAGAAAAGAAAGAAAGAAAGAAAGAAAGAAAGAAAGAAAGAAAGAAAGAAAGAAAGAAAGAAGAAAGAAAGAAAGAAAGAAAGAAAGAAAGAAAGAAAGAAAGAAAGAAAGAAAGAAAGAAAGAAAGAAAGAAAGAAAAGAAAGAAAGAAAGAAAGAAAGAAAGAAAGAAAGAAAGAAAGAAAGAAAGAAAGAAAGAAAAAGAAAGAAAGAAAGAAAGAAAGAAAAGAAAGAAAGAAAGAAAGAAAGAAAGAAAGAAAGAAAGAAAGAAAGAAAAGAAAGAAAGAAAGAAAGAAAGAAAGAAAGAAAGAAAGAAAGAAAGAAAGAAAGAAAGAAAGAAAGAAAGAAAGAAAGAAAGAAAGAAAGAAAGAAAAGAAAGAAAGAAAGAAAGAAAGAAAGAAAGAAAGAAAGAAAGAAAGAGAGAAAGAGAGAAAGAAAGAAAGAGAGAAAGAGAGAAAGAGAGAAAGAAAGGAGAAAGAAAGAAAGAAAGATGACCGTACTAATCTTCCAAAACCTGAACCCCGGATAAATTACCAAATGGTTCACGTAAGTTGAGGAGTTGAACTTGTGCTAAGTCTCAGGAGGCCAGAAGGTCACCCTCCCTCCCTCCCTCCTTAGCTGACGATCTCATTTATCTTACTAGAGGCCCTCCATCAAGTGTTAGAGAGAGAGTGACTTACAAGTGTCTCCTGGGATGACTCTTGCAGCAGACGTAACCAGCAGCATCACTAATAACATCGTCAACCTGAACAGCACCACCAGTAACAGCATCAACAGTAATAATAACAGCACCAACAGTAAAAGCATCATCTCCAACAGTAAAATCACCATCACCAACAGTAACATCACCAACAGTAACATCACCATAACCAACAGTAACATCACCAACAGTAACATCACCAACAGTAACATCACCATCACCAACAGTAACATCACCATCACCAACAGTAACATCACCATAACCAACAGTAACATCACCATTACCAACAGTAACATCACCATCACCAACAGTAACATCACCAACACCAACATCACCAACAGTAACATCACCAACAGTAACATCACCAACAGTAACATCACCAACAGTAACATCACCATCACCAACAGTAACATCAAAGATCCCTCACTATCTCTCCCCTTCCTCTCACCCTCACTTCAGTCTTCTTCCTCCTCCTCTTGCCGCTGTTCATTAGATTCTGTTCCTGCTGTTATTACCTTTCACTCATTTCCTCCACCATCTCTCCCATTATGTCTTTACTCCCCTTCTTCAATTCCTTATTTATCTATTTTTTTTCTCTCTAGAATTTTGCCACCTCCTCCCCTCTTCCTCTTCTCTTACAGCAGTCTTTCACATTTTCTTTTATCTTCTTCCTGTTTCACTTTCTTTTTCTTGAACATTCCCTTCCTTTTCTTCCTCCTCACCCCCCTTTTCTCCCACCCACCTCTCTCTCTCTCTCTCTCTCTCTCTCTCTCTCCTCCCCATTTTATATACCCCCTCCCTCCCTCCCTCCCTCCTCCCCCTCTTCTCTCTTCCTACTCTTCGCCTTTTTCTCCCTCCCTTATTCTTCAGCCTTACTTCCTTCCTCTTTTCTTTTTACTGTACTGTCACCTTCCATCAGCTGCCTCTCATCAATTTTCCATTTTCTCTTCTTTGTTATTTTTTTTTTCACTAGGATATTCCCCTCCTTCCCTTCCTCCTCCTCCTCCCGTTTGCTTCATTTGTTTTCAGATCCTCCCGAATAAACTAAGAGACGGAGAAGAAAAAGACAATAATGAGTAGGAAGTGGAACAAGAAGATTTTCACTTATACATCTTTCTCCCGGGACAACTACACAGAGGTGGTGGTGTTCGGGTCAGGTCCTCTGGGGTAGCGGTTGGGGTGGGTGGTCCTCCTATTCCCCGGGGCAGTCTTCAGTGGAGGTGACGTTTGGACAAGACGCACGACCGTCGTCACCAAACATACACACCACGTCCGCGAAAGAACTGCTTCGTCTCAGGTCTTCATCGCTTTTCGTTCCCGCACCGCGTACACCACGTTCAGAAGCCGACACCCACACACCCATCACCCACCCACTCACCCAACATTGCTAAAGTCACCCACCTATTCCCATCCACACAACCAGCTGCCCTCCTTTACCATTCCACCCTCATAGGTGGAACTCCCTCCTGCTTCCTCCTGGAGGGTACCAGCGTCACATTGGCATGCAGAGTCACACTCGGCATCATTCTTCCTGTCGCCGTCCTCGCTAGGAAGGTTGACATTTCGTGTTCTTGTGAGCCGCTATGAAGGTGCTGCCAATATTGACTCACTCTCGCTCCCTCGCCCGCTATAAGACGACCTTCCTCTTGCTCTTTTTCCTTACTGTGGTTATTAAAACAGCTGCTCTAGCGTAGAATACTTTTAACTTTTTTAAAACCAATAACAAAACATATATATATATATATATATATATATATATATATATATATATATATATATATATATATATATATATATATATATATATATATATATATATACTCGTATACCTTCCAAAATTATGTATTTAATTTATAAATACGAAAATAATTTAACTATTTTAATGACTCGTTAATGACGTAAAATTTTAAAATATCCCTCGCTGTATTTTATTATTTATTTTGAAGTAATTGTAGCAACTATAAATGGCCAAACATCAGCAAACTAAGTCACAGAGTAAATTAATCATGGTTGGCCACGGCTGACGGACTAAACGTGTAAAATAGAAATATTTTTTTTATGACTAGCAAATGACAGCACGACAAAATTTAGGTAAATATACCGGTTGTGTATTAGTGATATTTAACTATTTCCCGTTAACCATAAGGGGTCATATCAGGGGTTGAAAGTTGTCGCTAAACTGTTTGTGGGACCCCAAGTGTATAAGTGTGTAAGGAAGACGTTTACAGTTTGTCTATAGTATTCAAATTCAGGTGTTTTGGGGAACAATTACGTTTCATTAAGACACATACCACCAATTTTTAGACCCATAGGCACAATATTAACATATCTACACACACGCACGCACGCACGCACGCGCATCACACACACACACAAAATGTATGTACACATACATACATACACACACATATATATACATATATATATATATATATATATATATATATATATATATATATATATATATATATATATATATATATATATATATATATATATATATATATATATATAAACACACGCAAACACGCAAGAACACACACGTACGCGCGCGCACACACACACACACACATGCATGCGCCACGCACTAAAACACACACACAGAGTCCTCCAAAACAGCATCTTGCCGACCTGAACCTCCTGATACGACCCCCTTAACACTGGGGAGGAGGACTCTGCCACCCGTCAATGCGAGAAAGCCATCACCATTACTTGCCGCCACCTGTCCACCAGTAGTAATTACACAACAATAAACTATTGTCAGACATCATCACCTGGGGGAACGCACAGCTTTTACCCACCACTAAATACTTGACAATGTTGGCGTTCAAATTTAAACACCTCGTCAACGCTGTCCACCAATCTGCCGTTTTCAAGTGAAATATGTATCCCTTCCACCCAAATATTAATGCTTTTTTTTTTTGGTTTTTGAGTGGTCATGTTTTAAACAAATTGTAAGTGGATCAGACTTTTACCTTGTATCTACAGCCTTCTGGACGGACAAAAATAGTTCTCCGTTTCAGGTGATACAACATGCGTGTGTGTGTGTGTGTGTGTGTGTGTGTGTGTGTGTGTGTGTGTGTGTGCGCGCGTCAGACGCACATATCCTTTCACTCTCCACACCATGCAACACAATGCAGGATCTTGAATTATAGGAATATTGTATACATATCCTGGTGGCCGCTCTATTCTGTTTGTTTCAAGTAAAGTGTTATTGGCGTGTTGAAGATGGATTACATAGTTGGTGCAGGTGAAAGATAAACTTGTTTTACCTTTTATTCAATAAGTGTTGTTTGTAAGAGAGCTGCTAGTGTGGTGGAAATTCGCCACTAGGGTTGTTTACAAGTTCAACATTTTATCTGCACAGTGTTATTCCATTTTTTTTTGGGGGGGGTGGGGTGGTCCCGTACTCGACAGTAGTGGTACGCCGGCCCAGTAGATACCCCACTAACTTCTGTCCCAAGATCGCTGCTACAATCACGGTGGTTCCTAGTTTACCCACATGTAAAATAAATACTGACCAAGCTGCCTCCTTGTGTACCTAAGTGAGCACCATATCCATACTGTCCTAATCGAGCAGTCATGCCTATGGAACCCAATCTTTCTCTCTACACCTTGAAAGAACAATGGCTGCCATGAAAACACTACAGCAAATTTGTTGTGTTGGTTCCCAGGACATAAACAATAGTTGAGCGCCGCCGCACCTTTGAAGTTATACGACAAACTATTGGAACGTTTAAATAACCTACAAACCGTGCTTTCTGATGGACGTATATCACTTCTTGCTTTCCTGGAACATCTACTTAACGTTAACAAATATTCGGCTCTACGCTCCGGGGTTGATGAAAACATTTAGGCCTGTTTGCGTTTATATCGTCCCCAGGTCCAATATGGCACCTTTGCTATGGTGATTTCCACATAAGGGCAAACCTGCGCGCGTAACGAACTGGGCTATTCCAACAATCCTCCTGAATGAGAGAGAGAGTAAAGAAAACATTTACAGTGCATTTACGGGTTTAAAAAAAAATCAGTTTTGTGCTAACGCTGACCCCTGAACTTTAACATGCTCATAAATTCACATATACTGGAAAAATACACAATACATACTACATACACCTCCTCACTATTGTATATCTCAGGCACCACTATAGAATGTCTTCGTTACACGCACAGACACACTCAGCTTCAAAGAACAGCCACTCGCCAACTCTGAACCGCTGATGTGACTCCTTACGTTTTCCTGGCCTTATATTACCTACATCTGAGGACTGTTCACGTAAATCTTAAGTAACATGAGTGTGCTGTCATCTAATTTGCATACGTGTGGTTTATACTGGGACACATATTCTTGCTTCCCCACAAAATGACAATAAGGAAGAGATATATACAACTGCGACTTAAATATATTCCAAGCTGGGATTAATTAAAGGATAACATTTACAGCAACATTTCCTCAGAATAATATGATACTGATAGTGAAATATATTTGTTATGAGCAGGTAACTTGTGGTCACGGCTACATATGAGTTACCTTCAAAGTTTACTGCGCTACGGGCTGTGTGGATGAGTACCACCACAACAACTCCTAATAGGGAGGAGCCAGCTTACACCTGGTAGTGTGCTGTTATCAAACCTCTGACCTACTGACCATAAAACAACACAGCAATTCTTGCGTTCTACGGTTACATATATACATACAAAGTATATGCAGGTGCGCGTGATCGACGTATATGCTGATAACCACTTAGGAAACAAGAAAACACGAAGTTCCCAAGAGCTTTCGTGTAATTCATATGTTCAGGGGTGAGTACAGACTGTACTCACCCCTGAAGATGTGAATTACACGAAAGCTTTTGGGACCTTCGTGTTTTCTTATTTCCTTTGTGGTTATCAGCATATATATATATATATATATATATATATATATATATATATATATATATATATATATATATATATATATATATATATATATATATATATATATATATATATATATATAAAGGCAGACAACATTGACCGCCTCACTGACGAGCCCTGGCCATCCTGAGTAAACTAGTCCATCATTACGCGGCTTACCTGCTGATCTACCAGGCTGTTATTATTCCCAGCACGCAGGTGTAAACTTACCTGCCAGCTATAGGGAGTGGCATACGCGGGCCACTTAATTATCTGGAACTCGCTTATGCTCTACCTGTGGCTACAACAAGTCCTCCTACACTGTTAACTACTGGTGCCTGTGATACACCTCCACCCTACCTGTGGCTCCGACAGGTCCTCCTACACTGTTAACTACTGGTGCCAGTAAACACGTCTCTGCAATACTTGTAGTTTCAACAGGTCTGTGTACGCTGTTCACTAAGTTAATCTTAATTTTTTCTGCATTATATACTAATACTCGCGCAGGAATTTATTGCTAATTAGCCAGACGAAAAATTCCAATTAACAGCAATTTGGAGAGTCAAAAACTTCAGTATATAAGGAAACACCGGTGAAAACTAAAGCCGTGTTGTGTCCTGAATTAAAAAAAAAAGGTGGAAACAAACTCCCAGGTGAGAAACACCATTTTTTTTTCTCGCGCATGAAATCTAGTTAATAAATATCCCGCTGGCGAAAAAAAATAAAGAAAAAATAATATAAGAATAATTCTGTTTGTAGCTTAAAAAAAACTAACTTCACTGTTTAACAAAAAAAATCAATCTAGGGAGCTGGAGTCATATCTGGTCGGAAAAAAATACATATTGACTCCAATACAAACAATAAATAAATGTAACTACAGTTGTATTCGTGATAACTTTTTATGTGCCTTACTGACACAAATATTATCCATAAGAGCTTGAAAATTTAATTTAGGTCGTATGTAAACAAGCCCTCAAAACTTTTTACTTTTCGCTGATACTCTTCACGTAATTCCGCTGACGGTGATATGGGACGGACAAGCAGACTGACAGACTAACGGACGGGTGTAAATCATTATGTCTCTACCTCCTCCTTCTTTGTATACTTAACAATCACTCAATGTGACATCCACTTGTTAGGGTTGGTGACCACGGCCCACCGCCCTCAATGTCTTAGGGTTGTCTCTACCAAGACTGTGTTGATCTGCTGTTAGCGCTGTGTCTGGCTGTTAGCGCTGTGTCTGGCTGTTAGCGCTGTGTCTGGCTGTTAGCGCTGTGTCTAACTGTTGGCGCTGTGTCTGGCTGTTGGCGCTGTGTCTATTTGTTGGAGCTGTGTCTGGCTGTTGGCGCTGTGTCTATTTGTTGGAGCTGTGTCTGGCTGTGTCTGGCTGTTGGTGCTGCTTCTGGCTCTTGGTTCTCTGTCTGGCTGTTGGCGCTTTGTCTTTCTGTGTTGATTTGCCATTGGTGCTGTATGTGCCTGTACAGTGGCTGTGGTGATGCTGTGTCGTGACTGTTAGTGGCTGGCTGTGGTGGCCTCTAGTGTGGGGGCAGCAACAAGGTCCTCCATAGCAACTGTTTAACAATAAATGCTTCCAATTAAATTTGCACGGACCGACGCGTCCTGCAGACGCGGAACTGAGGAGAGTCACACTGGTGACAGTGTAGCGGTGTTGGTACAGGATGTGTAGTTGTGTATATGGTGTAGTGGTGCAGGAGGTGTAGTGGTGCAGGAGGTGTAGTGGTGCAGGAGGTGTAGTGGTGCAGGAGGTGTAGTGGTGCAGGAGGTGTAGTGGTGCAGGTGGTGCAGGTGGTGCAGGAGGTGTAGTGGTGCAGGAGGTGTGTGCAGGAGAGGTGGTGCAGGAGGTGTAGTGGTGCAGAGGTGTAGTGGTGCAGGAGGTGGTGGTAGTGGTGCAGGAGTGGTGTGGTGCAGGAGGTGTAGTGGTGCAGGAGATGTAGTGGTGCAGGAGTGGTGCAGGAGGTGTGTGTGGTGGTGCAGGAGTGTGTGCAGGAGGTGTAGTGGTGCAGGAGGTGTAGTGGTGCAGGAGTGCAGGAGTGGTGCAGGAGGTGTAGTGGTGCAGGAGATGTAGTGGTGCAGGAGGTGTGCAGGTGCAGGAGTGTGTGCAGGAGTGGTGCAGGAGGTGTAGTGGTGCAGGAGGTGTAGTGGTGCAGGAGGTGTGTGGTGCAGGGTGTGTGGTGCAGGAGGTGTGGTGGTGCAGGTGGTGCGTGGTGCAGGAGGTAGTGGGGTGGTGCAGGAGGTGTGGTGCAGGAGGTGTAGTGGTGCAGGAGGTGTAGTGGGTGGCAGGAGGTGGTGTAGTGGTGCAGGAGGTGGTGCAGGAGATGTAGTGGTGTAGTGGTGCAGGAGGTGTAGTGGTGCAGGAGGTGTGAAGGAGGGTGCAGGAGGTGTAGTGGTGTGAGGTGTGGTGCAGGAGGTATAGTGGTGTAGGAGGTGTGTGGTGCAGGAGGTGTGTGCAGGAGGTGTAGTGGTGCAGGAGGTGTGGTGGTGCAGGAGGTGTGGTGCAGGAGGTGCAGGAGTGGTGCAGGAGGTGTAGTGGTGCAGGAGGTGTGGTGCAGGAGGGTGTGCAGGAGGTGTAGTGCAGGAGGTGTGTGGTGCAGGAGGTGTAGTGGTGCAGGAGGTGTAGCGGTGCAGGAGGTGTAGTGGTGCAGGAGGTGTAGTGGTGTAAGAGGTGTAGTGGTATAAGAGGTGTAGTGGTGCAGGAGGTATAGTGGTGTAGGAGGTGTAGTGGTGTAAGAGGACTAGTGGTATAAGAGGTGTAGTAGTGTAAGGGGTGTAGGTGGTGTATTGTTTGTGAAAGTAGTGGTGTAAGTGTAGTGAATATGCGAAAAGACAACGGGACGATGTGATGACAGAGAGAGAGTACAGCGATAGTGTCAGTACCGTGGTGTGTAGGGAGGTGTACAGTAGAGCTTGAGTGTGTAGTGTTGACAACAATGGGATGCTGAAGGCAGAGAGACAGTGTTGAGGAGAGACTAACGTGTAAAGAGACTGCATACGTGTAAGAGTCGACAGTGTAGAGAGACGGTCGAGGAAGAATATGAGTAGCCGCGCGTGGCAGGCAGACAGCAGGTGGCCGCCGTATTGGTGTTGTGGGTATGAGGCAAGCACTTGTGGCAGCCCACTTTATCTGCTATAACTCACAAAATTCATTCCAGCCAACAGCCGGGGTGGATCCCTCCTGGCCCGCTGGAGTGAGGCAAACCACTGGGTCGTTGTTGTTTCCAGGTCCCTCCCTCCCTCCCTCCTTATCTCCCTTCCTACCTTCTTCCCCCTATCTTTCCATTCCTCTTTACTCCCATCTTTCCCTTCCACCCTCACTACTTCCTTTCCTCTCCTCCCCCCATCTTTCCCTTCTTTTCTCACTACCTCCTACCTTCCTCCTTCCCCCAATCTTTCCCTTCCTATTTCACTACTTCCTTTCCTCCCTCTTTCTTTACATCTTTCCCTTCCCCTCTCATACCTCCTCCCCACATTCTTCCCTCCACAATTCCATTCCTCCCTCACTATCTCCTTTCCTCCCGCATTCCTCCTCCTCCTCTTCCATATTTCCTTCCCTCACCCCTTTCCTCCCTAACTCTTTTCTTTCCTCCCACCTTCCCTCCCGACCTCCTATCCACCCCCCCCTGCCACCTCAACAACCACTGAGGAAAACTTAAGAACATGGCTTATTCTCCCCCACTAATTACGCCAAGAAACTCCCCCATTTTGGGTGGTATCTAACACGCGACTCCCATGACTACACGTGACATATTCATTACTAAACCTGGAATTACTGCCCAAAAGAGTAAGTTTCGAGATTCTTTTTTTTTTAACCTGAGCTTGACCAGGTGTGAGGAACGTTTGTAACTACGGCAGACCTGAAGGAACTACGTATGTTTGGCTCTCTAAGTTCCTGACCCCGAGGAATGTATCGTCATCATCAGGGGTTTTGAGAGTTGAGGTGGAGGGAGGAAGGAATAACCAGGGAATTAGAAAATACAAAGGAGAGAGAAATTGGTATGGGAGTAAGGAAGATGGGGTGAAATAAGATAAAGGCTACGGAAGATAGATGGAAGGAATGAGGAGAGGAATGGGAAGGTAAGGCTGTAAGAAGAAAAAGAAAGTGGAGTTGAACAAACTAAATATATAAAGTACAGAGAGGAGGAGGAGGTAGGTGGTGGGTGAAGAGGTTAGTGGTAGAGACTGATCCCTTGATGTAACCCCCCTATTATCAAGTAATTATTTAATAATCTGAGATAATAATATTCGTCATATTCTAACCAATCACCCACAATATTAAGAGAAAAATGACATGGTAATTTATATTTTCGAGGGTTTAAATTTCAACAAACATCTATGAATTACAAACAAAAACAAAACAAAAATTACTGTGCATTTGATGATTAAAAGTTTACTATTCAGCTACAAGAATATTTTTGTGGTAATTTCCTATACATTCAATGGTTCAGATTTCAGCGAATTATCGAAAAAATTTCCGTACCTGAATTTCATCAGAGGAAAATATCCGCGGATTATACCTGAGCCAACACTGCCCTAGAACGCCCCTGTCAGGCGGCATCACTGAACGAGATAATCTGAACGGGATCAGCCGAAAGGGACCTTCTGGATGGGGACCATATTAATGGGACCTCCTAAACGGGATCTTTAGAGAGGGACCTCTTTATTTGGTAAAGTTTCAAGGATACTTAAACTAATTCCTGGCATGAGGCAGCGGAGTAGGTACACCACTCGCCCCCTGTCGCCAGGGTCAGTAGTTTGCGCCAGGGGCACCACCAAACAACTCAGCCTTTAATGGTCACCTACAGTAATTTTACAGGTGAATGAGTAAAGGCGGGAGAGAGCAATGTCAGCCACACTGCCTCCTTATACAGGATCCACACATGAGTTAACTAAGGACAAGATGAAGCTAACAAAGGGGAACTGGAAGGTCCGAGAAGTCATCATGCTGCCGACCTGAGTGAGATGCAATTACGAACAGTCAAAGGCAACACTGTAGCCTCGTTAAGGAATATCATACACTGTAGTCTTGACCTTTGGCATCTGAACACCAATTAATTTAATAAAATTACGTATATATATATATATATATATATATATATATATATATATATATATATATATATATATATATATATATATATATATATATATATATATATATATATATATATATATAAAAGGAAGGTATGTTGTATGTAAGCCGATTATGAATAGAAAAAATAAATATATATATATTGATGATGAAGACAATAATAATATTTCTCTTATTAAAGCACAATTGCACAGTCATTTAAGTGGATTACAGCTGATGTCTATCAACGAAACACAAACCCAAGTCGGTAAAAAGAAACTGAATTGTCAAACTCCCATAGACTCGCATAATACCACTGTAAACATACCATGGCACTAGTCTACATACGATCATTCATTACTAAACAAATAGGAAATGAATTACCCAAATATGATAACAATTTAGGCCATTGTCTTCGGGTAAACACTATTTATTACGCCAAAAATAACCAATATTCGAGTATAATTTAGCCATTTTCTTCAGGTACAGATAATTATTACCGTGCATTACCTGTCATTTATAGGTGAACTATAAACGTCCACTAAAGCTTAGTCATTTTGCTAAAGTAAAGGCCCGTTTAGAGGAAATCACTAATGAAAAGGGCAGTGGATAACCTCGAATGTGCCCTATTCTTTTCGAGCAGGTTCACTGAAAATCCAATTACGTAACATCCCTGGGAATATAGATAAACAAACGCGTTAATCGCCCTAATACAACGTGATTGCTAAACTAAAGTGTAAATTGCCTTAATCTGATAATTTTACAGGCAGAGAGTATGATAATAATCTAATGTCATTTTTATACGTGTGTAAACGAAATAAAATATAACAATTCACAAACGTATAGTACTTTTTTTCTGTAATCAGTGGAAATAAAAGAATAAATAAAATGAAATAAATGACTCCAATTTGGCCATTTTACCAACAAAACTGTGAAACCTCCAACAGTTATCTCAATATGAATATAAATAAACGAACAAAATTTTACGAACGAGAGCAATTTATTTTTGCATATATCTCGAAACAAGGTGATTGAAATAGAGCTTGTAAATGGCTTACAATGGCTATTTGTTTTGACATAAATACTTAAAAGAACTAATATAAGGGGAAGTTTGTTTTTGTTAATAAACCCATCTGTGCATAAATCAGTACGGAGGCCATTTTTAACACCTGTCATACGTAAACAAAAGAAAAACACCTGTCAGACGTAAACAAAATTAATAAAGATTGTATACCTGGCAAATATAAACAATTAATAATAATAATAATAATAATAATAATAATAATAATAATAATAATACCCGGTAATAATAATAAAAAATAAAATAATATAATTAGTATTATTATTATCATCATTATTATTGTTATTACTATTATCATCCCTTGCATTCAATCATTCAATATACTATATAGTCGTTGTGCATGACGAATATAAACACGAGGGCCAGAGAGAGCGGGGTCATGCATATGCTCGACTGATTGAAGCTCAGGTGAAAGGTTAACAAGGTAATAACGATGGTAACGACAAACGACGACAACGAACAAGACAACAACGACGATACAAGTATGAAACCAGAGACGTCTTTCGATTTTAGTTCGAAACTAGATTGTCACCACATCCAACTCACCAACAAAAACACTCTAAGTAGTTTTATGTTATTACAACTTGGGAAATACAGGGCCCAGAAGGAGAGACACACATTTGGGTGAAATTCTGCAGTTCCATCATTTTGACCAGCCTGTAGTATCATTTTGACCAGCCTGTAGTATCATTTTGACCAGCCTGTAGTATCATTTTGACTAGCCTGTACTATCATTTTGACCAGCTTGTAGTATGATTTTGGCCTGCAGTATCATTTTGACCAGCCTGTAGTATCATTTTGACTAGCCTGTAGTATCATTTTGACTAGCCTGTAGTATCATATTTTGACCAGCCTGTAGTATCATTTTGACCAACTTGTAGCATAATTTTCACCAGCCTGTAGTATCATTTTGACCAGCCTGTAGTATAATTTTGACCAGCCTGTAGTATCATTTTGACCAGCTTGTAGTATCATATATCATATTTTGACCAGCCCTGTGTTTTGACCAAGCTTCACCAGCATATCATTTTTGACCAACTTAGCATCATTTGACCAGCCTGTAGTATCATTTTGACCAGCTGTGTAGTATCATTTTGACTAGCCTGTAGTATCATTTTGACTAGCCTGTAGTATCATTTTGACCAGCCTGTAGTATCATTTTGACATAGCCTGTGTATCATCATTTTGACCAGCCTGTAGTATCATTTTGACCATATTTTTGACCAGCCTGTAGTATCATTTTGACCAGCCTGTAGTATCATTTTGACTAGCCTGTAGTATCATTTTGACCAGCCTGTAGTATCGTTTTGACTAGCCTGTAGTATCATTTTGACCAGCCTGTAGTATCATTTTGACCAGCCTGTAGTATCATTTTGACCAGCCTGTAGTATCATTTTGGCTAGCCTGAAGTGTCATTTTGACTAGCCTGTAGTATCATTTTGACCAGCTTGTAGTAGAATTTTAACCAGCCAGTAGTATCATTTTGACCAGCTTGTAGCATAATTTTCACCAGCCTGTAGTATCATTTTGACTAGCCTGTAGTATCATTTTGACCAGCTTGTAGTATCATTATGGCCTGAAGTATCATTTTGACCAGCCTGTAGTATCATTTTCACTAGCCTGTAGTATCATTTTGATCAGCTTGTAGTAACATTTTGGCCTGTAGTATCATTTTGACCAGTCTGTCTATGGAACAGTAGTAACACAGGAAAGAATAACAGCATCACATACACAGCTGAGTTCACGTTATTTATAGGTGAAATGGGACGATGGGTGACGGAATGAGACGGTGGGGTGAAGAATGAGACAGTGGGAGACAGAATAAAGCAGGGAAGATAATGTGACAAACAGAATGAGGCGGTGGACAACACAATGAGACGGAGAAGTTACTGTAGCAGACAAAATGATACGGGAAAGATACTATGGCAGACAGAATGAGACGGGAAAAATACTATGGCAGACAGAATGAGACGGGAAGATGCTATGGTAGACAGAACGAGACGCTAGGAGAAAGAATGAGAAGGGGAAGATATTCTCGGTGATGGAATATGACAGGGAATTGTAATGCAATACCTATAGGTCTAACATTAACTCAAGTTATGGATGTAATGGGCGTCAATTTCAATTAAAACTTTACATGAAGGAATTTTTACTTCGGGTTAGCATGAAGAATAAGAGAGAGAGAGAGAGAGAGAGAGAGAGAGAGAGAGAGAGAGAGAGAGAGAGAGATTCCTGGGTTCAGAATTAACGCCTTGTGAGATTGCGATGGAAATTATCAGAAGTGTTTCTTTATAAGGTAAAATATTGGTAGTGATTTTCGCATTCAACAGCTGACAGATACATGCGGGTGGCGGAAGGAACCTGGAGGCGATATTTGACCATATGAATAAGTTGGGTGCGGCAGGTGAGTTCTGGTGACGTTAAGGTGCCCATGAGTGACGTCCAGATGATCTGCAGGTGACCACAAGATGTGGGGCGGGGAGGAGGAGCGACCCACTTTGGACCGAGCTGAGCCCCGGGTTTATCTCTCTGGGATAAAAAAAAAATCATTCACCCAGTTTCACACTTTGTAAATAAGTCAGACAGTGAGGGTAAATTTAAGTAAGTCAGTCAGTCATTCAGTCAGTCAGTTAATCAATCAATCAATCAATCAATCAATCAATCAATCAATTAATCAATCAATCAAACAGTCAGTCACTTAGTCACAAACTAGGTCAATCAGGTTATATACTGTAAAGTTTGTAAACCATAGGTAATAAATATTAATACCGGCAATAAAGCAACATACACACACACACGATGAAGATAAAAGAGAGATGGGGCTACAAATACCTACTGACGACGCACATATAAGTAACGACCTTCACTTCTGTAACCTTATAAAGATGTAGATCTAAAAAACATAACAAAAACAGTCAATGGAATTCAGCGCTCGTGGCCGTCCAACAAATTCAATAATCAATGTTGGGGTGATGTTTGTGCTCCGGCGCTGGGGGGAGGCTATGGACTCCACCATAAAAACAGCTTCACCATCAATTGACAGAGCCTGGTAGCTCCTCCTCCACCCGACAAGGACACGTTTATGTAAGTAACGCTGAACGAATGTAGCGTGATTACAGAGCCAGCATGAGCAATCAACAAGAGTCTGGCGTTTCCTTTCCATTCATCCAGCAATGACACATTTATGGAACCTCTGCCAGACGCACGTTATACCCACTTTCTTCCGGTAGAGGCAATCTCTTTTTGCTCGTATATAGCAGGGGTCTCTGAATGCATATCCACGTACATGATTGTGTAAATGGTCAAGCAATTTCAACGAGCATTTGTATGAATTTCCAAGCTAAGACGACAACCAAGAGAGTCACTGTACTTGTAATGTAGGAGTTGTTATGCTTGTAATGCACATATAAATCTCCATCCGACTCATTTGTGTTAACGTATCATAATAAAATATTTTATTATGGTTCAAATCGTCCACCTGTATCTTGGAGGTCTTCCGGGCGGTGTCCCTCAACGTCACCTACAGTCGTCCCCTCGCTCACATTACCCGTTAAGAAGTGAGGATCCCGAAACCTACGTAGATTATTATTATCTCCATAAAACAGGTGAAGGGAGAGAACATCTAACTGGCCCGTCCAAGGCACGACACAGTGACGGCGACCAAAACACAGCTGATACTAACTGAAGGTGAACCGCAGCTTTAGAGACCACCTGGTGGGCATCCCTCTCTGCACACAACATTACTTCCCTGACGGTGGTCATCTGTCCCACGTGAGACCCATATTGGAAAAAAATTGGATTCAACTGCAGATAGAAAATGTTTCAGTGCAACGTAGGGATCTACCCTGCTGGTCTACCCAGAGAGAGACAGGAACAAATCACCGAGGTTTTATCTGATGGTATGGCAGCAGCAGTTTGCAAGGCTGACTAATATCTCCGTTTTGAAACACCGTCTAGTGTTAAAATGTCTCACATAGGTTTGTGCTGCATCAAGGGGTCACGCAGCTATCTTATTATCTGTAATTCGTTCCTTTCTCACTCGGGTGGGGAAGGGTAGAAAACATGTATCCTTCTTGCATATTCTACCTGGTTTTCAATCCAGCTTTTCCGCTGTGGTCTCGATGCCAGAGTTATGGTCATTGACACCCGAGGCTCGAGTCGTCCGGAGAATATACAAGGTAACACTGACACAGAGGAGTACGAAGGAGGAAGTGTTTCGAGCTTGTGGTCACAGAAGTGAGCTTGAGATATGTGGGTCAGGTGGTACGTGAGGAGAGTCTGCCAGCCAAGGTCTGAGTCATAAAGGTTTGTGTGAAAAATTCTTTTACCGTAACTGTAGAGACGAGAACTTAGTATTAAAGACATTTAGAGAAAACGATAAACATTGTTGAAATAATCTGCAAACTTAAAGAATAGCAAACTGCCTATATGAAACGATAACCAGAGGCACAAGAGACAAAATGTAAAGAAATAAAATTATAAAAGAACATTAACGAGAACGAGTCACACACACACACACACACACACACACACACACACACACACACAGTCAGCTGAAGGTGGTCATAAAAGTTCTCTCAGTCAGCCAGTCATAATTGGTATTCATAGTGTTGGCTGACGCAGCTAAAAATTCTAGACACCATAAATACAATTTCAAATGTTGATGCTCATGAAATTTCCACAAGCCGGTAAAAAGGCAACGTCTTGAGAGGAAGGCCACACATGACCTGAAGAAGAGAAGCTTCCGGCCTCAAAATTCACCGGATTGAAAATTAAGAAATAATATTCTTAACCACGTAACCTTATTTGAGCGAGAGACATTATTACACTTCATTAGGAAGGTTCAACACACAAACACTGTCAAACTCTCCAGCCCAGTGTTTATGTTTGTCAAGTGATTTCTACCTGTGGCTACTAATCACCTCGCGTGCCAGGCCAGGGCAGTCCTCCGCGATTACAATAACAGCGCTACCACAAGCAGGTCAGGCTATCTGAATAATTATGCAGAGGAGGTCAGGGACAACCACGCCCTTTTTCCTTATAAACATTGCCTACCTGATTACCTACCTCCAGTTTACCTGTTCTCACCTCCACGACCATTGTAATCTACTTCCAGTGCACCTGTCTCAACTTCCACGACCATTGTAATCTACTTCCAGTCTACCTGTTCTCACCTCCACGACCATTGTAATGATGCATAATGCTCATTACGCCATCTCAAGTATTCCTCTCCAGGTTTGAGCCCCGAGCCAGAGGAAAATATTTCAGCTATATTAATATACGCGAACAATGCGTATATTTTTGTGTGTTGTATTACGCTCGACAATGAAGAAAAATACAGGAACGAAAAAGAAGAAAACTAAAGTCTAAATGTTCAACAATAACGGGACGGAGGAAGGAAAAATATGAAAATATTCTTTACCATTATTAAAATTTACAGCCAAAATATAGCAGCCCGTCAGAAATTTTCAGCAGTAAATGTTGTGAGAAAATAACCGCGTTGTAAATACCATTGGTAGAGCGAGTTTAAAGCAGGAGGCCAGTGGCGGCGGGACGTAGGGCCACCCACCTCTAACTGGGGGCCCCCGAGTGACATGCGGACCATGAGGAGCATTATACGACATTGTAGGCGAATACTTTGTGACTGTGTGATGGGATGGGATAGGTTAGGTTAGGTTAGGTTACTTCGCTAAGTCAATGGCAACAATTGACTATCAATACTATTCAACACGCACCTCGATGATCAATCGGATAAACGAACTCGCCCCCCAAAAAATCGTAAAATGCAAGACTTCGCAAATACGCTACCCACATTCTCGAAGCTTCTTACGTAAATTTTCATTGCAGCTAAAGACGTAACAGCACACGTAAGAGATTCAGTGAAGCGATGACGCAAAAGATAGATGAAACATGATTGGCGTTAACTACCACTCATTATGTAGCGACCCTATATACGTTCAGCTATTCCACAGTGACGAGGAAAAGAAATCGTGTAGGAATCTTTGAGACTGAGCTCTGATTTGTGACTATGTTGGTGAAGGTCTTGTGGTAAATACACAATGAGGCCAGACACGAAGTTAAACATACACAACACTCCAGTTACAATACATCATAAGTAACTACACAAACTACACAACATACTACTACTACTACTACTTTGCTGTCACTCGGACTCGAGTATGACGATCATCCAGCTATGATGCAGTGATATGAGTTATTAGGGATGTCACCTTCATTGGTGAGTTTTGAGGTGACTAAAGAGGCCGATACGGGACTGGCAGAGGCGTTCACAGATGTTGCACATGTGGGGGGCTACATCAAGTGCAGGGGAGGCGGTGGCAGCGTCTTTCCAGCGTTGGCCCTTGTCTGCTTTGGTTTGAAGTCGGGCTAACTCGTAAGTATTGGCACCTTATCGTGTGGTGGTGCTCCTCCAAGCGTTACGGTGGGGAGTAATCGTCTCCCAGGTGAGAGGGTTGATTTAGCACTCTTTCAAGTTTGTCTTAAGACAATCCTTATACTTTTTCAGTTGCCCGCCGGCGTTACGTTTACTATTAGCTAGGTGACTGTAAAGTAGCTGCTTTGGCAGTCTACTGTCGTCCATGAGGGTAACATGGCCAGTCCAGAGTAGTTGTTCATAGATAATGGTGGCCTCGATGCTCCTACAGTTGGTGTCAGCAAGAATACTGGCATATGTTCTTGTCTTCCCAGCGAACTCGGAAGAGAAAACGTAGACTACGTTGGTGAAAGTTTTCAAGTGCCTTGATGTGCCTCTTGTTTGTGACCCATGTCTCGCTGCCATATAGCAGGGTGGGAAGGACCACTGCTCGATATGCGTTTAACTTTGTAGATAATTTCAGCTCCACACAGCTGAAGACATGGTTTCTGAGTCTGCCAAAGGCTTGAGATGCACATCTGATCCGATGCTGAATCTCTTCATCGATGTCCACGGTGGTGGACAGGTGAGAGCTGAGATACCGAAAGTGAGTAACATAAGAGAGGGTAGTACCGTTAAGATGATGGATGATGGAGGTGTGGCTGAACCAGGGGCAGGTAAACACACAGCTCTTCACACCTGTCACGACATATCACCAAGTGCCTGGGAGTGTACAGTACAGTGGGGGAGGGGAAGTGTTACCCTCCCCACTCCTCCGACACAGATGGCGTGGAGGAGGGGGAGGAAGGGAGAGAGGGAATGCATCACGGTGGGCAGAAGTTTGTGACAATACTGTTACATATCACCGTCCTCTAATATTCTGCCCAATACCTCTCTCTCTCTCTCTCTCTCTCTCTCTCTCTCTCTCTCTCTCTCTCTCTCTTTCGCTATCTATATATCTATCTAAAACACACGCGCGCATGCACGCACGCACACACACGCACACGCACACACCAGCAAATTCTCGAACCAACATTCCCACACCAGCTAGTGACAGATACAGATACCTTGGTCTCCCACACACCTCTCTGTGGCAAATTTTCCCCACCAGCTCTACATTCCTGCAGGTGACAGGTACAAACACAGAAAGGTCTCCTGCAAACCTCCTGCAGGACTCCTCGCCATGCAAATTCCCTGCAGTGACAAAGACAAACACACAAGAGACATCTGTTAAACGCCTACAAATTTCTTATGTCGAAACTACAGGAACAACACAGAAATTCAGTCAAGAGTCATCCTACAGTGTTCCTATAACACCCGGCTGTAAGTAGTACAAGCTCGGCTGGCTGTGTCCCCTTAAACACAGAATTCAGTGTCTATCATGGACACAACTACTCTGTAGGACTCCTTGATTCATGTTGAGGTCCGACCCTATATCTAAGATATACTCCGGCATAACTGGAGGCTCCCGTGCAGCACTAGAGGCTACCACAAAATTGGTGATTCCCGCAGTACAGGAGTCTCCAACAGTAGTAGAGTCTCTCCTAGTGAGGGGACGAGGTAGCAGCGGCTGTTCCAGTATCCGGGGCTAATAAGGATACAATTTCATGGTCGTGTTGGTGTCGTTTGTGATGAGTCAATCAGGCGCGACCACCACCACCTCTGGGAGAGCCTCGCTACTCTCACTCTTCTCTCTCTACACTCAGACCACCACCACCTCTGGGAGAGCCTCGCTACTCTCACTCTTCTCTCTCTACACTCAGACCACCACCACCCCTGGGAGAGCCTCGCTACTCTCACTCTTCTCTCTCTACACTCAGACCCCCACCACCCCTGGGAGAGCCTCGCTACTCTCACTCTTCTCTCTCTACACTCAGACCACCACCACCCCTGGGAGAGCCTCGCTACTCTCACTCTTCTCTCTCTACTCAGACCACCACCACCCCTGGGAGAGCCTCGCTACTCTCACTCTTCTCTCTCTACACTCAGACCACCACCACCCCTGGGAGAGCCTCGCTACTCTCACTCTTCTCTCTCTACACTCAGACCCCCACCACCCCTGGGAGAGCCTCGCTACTCACTCTTCTCTCTCTACACTCAGACCACCACCACCCCTGGGAGAGCCTCGCTACTCTCACTCTTCTCTCTCTACACTCAGACCACCACCACCCTGGGAAAGCCTCCACACTCACTCAGGAGAGCCTCTCTCACTCTTCTCTCTCTACCTCAGACCACCACCACCCCTGGGAGAGCCTCGCTACTCTCACTCTTCTCTCTCTACACTCAGACCACCACCACCCCTGGGAGAGCCTCGCTACTCTCACTCTTCTCTCTCTACACTCAGACCACCACCACCTCTGGGAGAGCCTCGCTACTCTCACTCTTCTCTTTCTACACTCAGACCCCCACCACCCCTGGGAGAGCCTCGCTACTCTCACTCTTCTCTCTCTACACTCAGACCACCACCACCCCTGGGAGAGCCTCGCTACTCTCACTTAGCTCTCACTCTCCTTTTCCTACGTTCACCCTCTTTTTATCATTTCTTTGCCCTCCCTCTTCTGTTTTTCTTCTCTCTTCTTTTCCCTACATTTATTTCTCATATTTTTTTATCTTCAAATGTCCCAGTGTTTCTTCTTTCATTCTTATTTCCTGTGGACACTGGAGGTAGCTGAGGTCACTGGAGGTAGCTGAAGTCACTGGAGGTAGTTGTGGACACTGGGGGTAGCTGAGGTCATTGGAGGTAGTTGTGGACACTGGAGGTAGCTGAGGACACTGGAGGTAGTTGTGGACACTGGAGGTAGCTGAGGTCACTGGAGGTAGCTGAGGTCACTGGAGGTAGCTGAGGTCACTGGAGGTAGTTGTGGACACTGGAGGTAGCTGAGGTCACTGGAGGTAGTTGTGGGTGCCGTCCTCACCCTGACCTCGCGGAAGCCAGTGACCAGATCCATATTCATGACAACTCAGACACTGTGTTTAATTACCTAGGAGAGCCAGGCGGCGGCGGCTGTTGCTGGGGGCTGGCTGGGACTTAACCTTAAGCTAGGTGCTGGGGCTGGCTGGGACTAGAATTAACGTTATTTTCTGTTTGCTGGCTGGGAGAAAACCTTAAGCTAGGTGCTGGCTAGGATTAGAATTAAGGTTATCTGCTGCTGGTGGCTGGCTGAGACTAAACCTTTAGCTAGGTAATGGAGCTGACTGGGATTAGAATTAAGACTATCTGCTGGTGGCTGGCTGGGAGAAAAACCTAAGCTAGGTGCTGGCTAGGATTAGAATTGAGGTTGTCTGCTGGTGGCTGGCTGAGACTAAACCTTAGCTTAGCTGCTGAATGTCGGGTGCGTTGAAACCTTAAACTATATGCTGGTGGCTAGCTGGGACTAGAATTTAGGCTATCTGCTGGTAGCTGGCCGGGACTAATCCTAGGTTCATGGCAGGAAGTGAGGGAGGGGAGAGGTAGAGAGGGAGAGGGAGGGGTGGGAGGACAGGAAAATGGAGAGGAAGGAGGGGGAAGTGGAGTGGATGTTCGAGGAAGAGAGAGGGGGGGAGGAAGAGGGTCTTGACAATTTATTCGAAGCACTTGGCCGTACTGATGTCAAAGTGGTCTGTCAGAGAGGAAGATGGGAGAGGAGAGTGGTGTTGGGAAGGAGGAGTAGGAGGACGAGGAGGAGGAGGAGGAGGACGTCCTCTGTGTACTGCCCAAATATGAGGTTTCTCCTGACCTGTGACACATGAAAATCCTTTTGTGTGTCTGTGTGTGTGTGTGTGTGTGTGTGTGTGTGTGTGTGTGTGTGTGCTAGCGAAAGATCAGTCTGCTAGCGAAAGATCAATTTAGACTTAACCAATGTTTACAAAGAAACACTCACACGACGCAAAACTCTTGAACGAAAAATGTAAAATCTACTTTGTACCCCCCTCCCACCACTCCATACACACACAATAAAATAAATGAATGACAAAAATAAGTAAAAAATAAATAAAAAGGGAAAAAATAGAGAAATATCGTGTTAGCCTTCAAAAATAATATATTGCTGGAGGAAAAGGTTGTATACAATGGAATAATACTGTGGAACCCGGGGCACCACTGTATAACTGAACCCGGGGCACCACTGTATAACTGAACCCGGGGCACCACTGTATAACTGAACCCGGGGCAGAACCCGGGACACCACTGTACCCGGAGCACCACTGTATAACTGAACCCGGGACACCACTGTATAACTGAACCCGGGACACCACTGTATAGCTGAACCCGGGGCACCACTGTATAACTGAACCCGGAGCACCACTGTATAACTGAACCCGGGACACCACTGTATAACTGAACCCGGGACACCACTGTATAGCTGAACCCGGGGCACCACTGTATAACTGAACCCGGAGCACCACTGTATAACTGAACCCGGGACACCACATCATTATTCAACAGCTCTTATTAATTATTTATCCAAATCTTGTATACATCATCATCTATTACCCCATTACCTATTATTTACTATTAGCTACCTATTATTCATCGTTACCCATCATCACTACCCACCTCCCATCATCATTAACCGTCACGTCACCATCACCAGTACCCATTATCATTACCTATCACCAGTTACCCATCACCAATCACCATCACCCATCACCCATCACCATCATCCATCACCATCACCCTTCACCATCACTCATCACCCATCACCATCACCATCACCCATCACCCATCATTACTCAAAAACGAGAAGAAAAAACTTTACAGCCTCATTAGCTTACCAAACATACTCATTAAATTTCAGTACAAAAAAATCTTGGAGTAAAAAATTTCCTTTATTCAATATATTTATACGGGTAAAAATAGTTTCCACACGTAGCATTAACAAAGAAGGAAACAATAACAATAACAACAGTTGAGAGAGAGAGAGAGAGAGAGAGAGAGAGAGAGAGAGAGAGCGCCAAAATAAGAGTTTATCAATACCAATAAAGGCGGAAATAATGACGGCTATTAACACAACACGCAAAAAACAGTTTTAATATTAAGATTGACGGGAATAATCAAGGGTATTTAGCAGAACAATACCTACAGTATATCAACCAATTATCTCCGTAACGACGACCAATAAGGTGAGTAGGTGGGGGAGTGATGGTAGAGGGAGACGGTGGAGTGGGGGTAGAAGGTTGGGGGAGGGGTAGGGGTCCAGGATGGGAGGGGGGTGGGGGTTCCATCTGGCAGCAATAATATAATTCCTTGTTATCCCGCCTGCCAATGGGAGTGGGAGGTGGTGGGGGGGTCCACTTCTAACATATAGATCCGGCCAGTCAGCTAATCAAGTCGCCCCGTCTCCTGCGAGCCTGCCGCCAATAAGGCAACAAAACGTCACATCATGTCCTCATCCAATCACAATGCTTGCAGCAAGAGGCAGGTAATCGTCGCTGGATTGGTCCTTGTTACGATCGATTCTCTTCCCCGTCTCCGTGGTTGGAGGACCTCAGGTGGGACCGAGTGTTCCGCGGGAGCAAGACAGTGCCTTACCTAGAGGACGGTGGGAGGGGACCTATACTACGTCATCCTGAGGAATCGATATTTCTGTCTAAAAGAGTTCATAGGTTCATCTCGGGCTCAAATTTGGTGCCCTCGCAAATGGTGTTTTGAGGGACCTCACATGATGCTGTAGCAACTCATTCACTACGTGGTGTCGTAGCATCATGGGGACACCACGTGGTCTGGTGTCACAGGACCGTGAGTGAGGTGTGGTCCCAGGCCTCCCAATCGTGGACGGATTAACACATAGCTGGTGTTGTTGAGTCTCAGGGGCAGTTATCATTGGGTATCTGGGACCTCACTGTGTGAGGTTAGCTTGGGTACGACTCATCTGTTACTGTTGAGTTGTTTTTCACTGACTTAAGCACTGTTCACCACTATTCAACACTGATTCCATTCCTCTCCTAAATGAAATAGTAACTTCTGGCGAGAACGTACGTACGTACATGTGTGTGTGTGTGTGTGTGTGTAAGGGAAACGCCCAACTTGCTAGGACCTCCAACATGGCCCTGGGTAGTACTTCAATCTTGTGTTTCCCCCCTAGTTTCACCTCTGAAAGTCCTTGGTTTACCCTTCCCAGAGTCCTTAGTTTGTCCCTCCCAGTCCTCAGTTTGCCCCTCCCACAGTCCTTAGTTTATCCCTCCCAGGGTCCTTAGTTTATCCCTCCCAGAGTCCTTAGTTTATCCCTCCCAGGGTCCTTAGTTTATCCCTCCCAGAGTCCTTAGTTTGTCCCTCCCAGAGTTCTTAGTTTGTCCCTCCCAGAGTTCTTAGTTTGTCCCTCCCAGAGTCCTTAGTTTGTCCCTCCCAGAGTTCTTAGTTTGTCCCTCCCAGAGTCTAGTTTGTCCCCCCAGAGTCCTTAGTTTTCCCTCCCAGAGTTCCTCTAGAGTTTTAGTCCCTCCAGTGGGTCCTCCCTTAGTTTGTCCCTCCCAGAGTTCTTAGTTTGTCCCTCCCAGAGTCCTTAGTTTGTCCCTCCCAGAGTTCTTAGTTTGTCCCTCCCAGAGTCCTTAGTTTGACCCCTCCCAGAGTCCTTAGATTGTCCCTCCCAGAGTCCTAGTTTGTCCCTCCCAGAGTTTGACCCTCCCAGAGTCCTTAGTTTGTCCCTCTCCAGAGTTCTAGCCCCTCCCAGAGTCCTTAGTTTGTCCCTCCCAGAGTTCTTAGTTTATCCCTCCCAGGGTCCTTAGTTTGTCCCTCCCAGAGTTCTTAGTTTGTCCCTCCCAGAGTCCTTAGTTTGTCCCTCCCAGAGTTCTTAGTTTGTCCCTCCCAGAGTTCTTAGTTTGACCCTCCCAGAGTCCTTAGATTGTCCCTCCCAGAGTTCTTAGTTTGACCCTCCCAGGGTCCTTAGTTTGACCCTCCCAGAGTCCTTAGTTTGACCCTCCCAGGGTCCTTAGTTTGACCCTCCCAGAGTCCTTAGTTTGTCCCTCCCAGGGTCCTTAGTTTGTCCCTCCCAGAGTTCTTAGTTTGTCCCTCCCAGAGTCCTTAGTTTGTCCCTCCCAGAGTCCTTAGTTTGTCCCTCCCAGAGTCCTTAGTTTGTCCCTCCCAGAGTTCTTAGTTTGTCCCAGAGTCCTTAGTTTGTCCCTCCCAGAGTCCTTAGTTTGTCCCTCCCAGAGTTCTTAGTTTGTCCCTCCCAGAGTTCTTAGTTTGTCCCTCCCAGAGTCCTTAGTTTGTCCCTCCCAGAGTCCTTAGTTTGTCCCTCCCAGAGTCCTTAGTTTGTCCCTCACAGAGCCCTCAGTTTCACCCTCCCAGAGCCCTCAGTTTCACCCTCCCAGAGCCCTCAGTTTCACCCTCCCAGAGCCCTCAGTTATTCCCACCAGAGTCCTTGGTTTGTCCTTCCCAAGAAATTTTTACCACACAAAAACTTAAAACAAAGGCAAAGAGTCGAAAAGAAGTGAGAAAAAAAGGAAAAAAGTGGGAAAAAAATAGTAATAATTTGTGGGCAAGACACACACATGAGGATCACACCACAGTCCTTAAAATTAGGACTTGACAGCGAGTCTTGATTTAATAGAGTCGAATTTTAGTTTTTTTTTGGTCAAACCTTTTATCAGTTATCTGTTGTGAGAAATTTTGACTTAAAAAGAGTTAAATTCAGGATTTTTTTTTCTTCAAAGCCCTTTTCGTGTTTTTCTCTTCCCAGTTCATCCTTTGTGGAAAGAATTTGGCATTTATGGCTTTGAGAGGACTGAATTGCATTGTGTTTTGTTGTGCTTGGTGTGGTGTAGTGGTGTGGTGTGGTGTAATATTGTGGTGGGGTAGTTTTGTGGTGTGGTATTGAATAGTGGTGTGGCGTGGTGTAACGTAATGTGGTGTGGTTTGGTGTAATAGTGTGGTGGGGGTGTTGTATGGTGTGATGTAGTGGTGTGATGTAGTGGTATGATGTAGTGGTGTGGTGTACTAGTGTGGTGTGGTATAGTGTGATGTGGTGTGTTATTGTGTGCTGTAGTGTGGGGTAATGTAGTGGTGTGATAATGGGTGTAATGTTCTGTGGGTGTGGTGTAATGGTATGGTGTAGTGGTGCGGTGTAATGGTTTGACGATATGTTGTGGTGTAGCGTGGTGTGAAGTGATATTGTGTAGTCTGATAATTAATTGGTGTGCTGTGGATGAGAGAGAGAGAGAGAGAGAGAGAGAGAGAGAGAGAGAGAGAGAGAGAGAGAGAGAGAGAGAGAGAGAGAGAGAATTAGTGTGGTTAAAAGTAAATGAGAGGAATAAGTCTGACGTCCATCTACCACCCCCAAGCCTGAGCTCGTCACACCGCCAGTAGAAAATTATCGACAGGGAACAAACTTGTGACACATGGATGGAAACACTGCCTGCACATCGTCCCTCCCTCTCACTCCCCTCTCCCATGCTGCATACTTTAGATCTGAAGAGAGAGAAAGAGACCTAACTCACCTTTGATGAGCGTCCGAATCAACCCAGCAACACACTTCCTTACCTGCAATAAAAAGATTAGGAAATTAATATCTTCTGCTGAAAGATAGATGCAGTATGTAGAGAGATAGAGATAAGAGAGAAACAATAAATAAATAAATAAATATATATATATATATATATATATATATATATATATATATATATATATATATATATATATATATATACTGTAATCTTTCATCTACCCACCTAAGTGGTAAGTACTAAGCTAAGTAATATATATTTATATATATATATATATATATATATATATATATATATATATATATATATATATATATATATATATATATATATATATATATATATATATCACCATCATATTATTATTACTATTATCATCATCATTATTAATACTACTCTTATTATTATAATAATTATTATTATTATTATTATTATAAGTCTCCTCAATTCTCCTCCTCACAGTCAAACTTAGCAAGTACAGTCTTTTTTACCCCTTCGGACAAACAGTCGAGTTGGGTCAATACAGCGCTATACTCCTCGGGCCGAGTGCCTTCAGTGTCTAAAAATCCAGTGGACAACTATTAAAGAAAGTCTTTGAATATGTGAAATGAAAGTCAGAACAACAGCTCTCTGTGAAGTGACTAGTGCTGTATTATTATTAATATTAATATTATTATTATTATTAAACTTTATTATTATTATTATTATTATTATTATTAAACTTTATTAATATTATTACTATTATTATTATTACTATTATTATTATTATTAAACTATATTATTATTATTATTATTATTATACTTTATTATTATTATTATTATTAAACTTTATTATTATTATTATTACTATTATTATTATTATACTTTATTATTATTATTATTATTATTATTATTATTATTATTATTATTATACTTTATTATTATTATTATTATTATTATTATTATTATTATTATACTTTATTATTATTATTATTATTATTATTATTATTATTATTATTATACTTTATTATTATTATTATCATCATCATCATTATCAATGATGGCCTATAAGAAATATTCCCATTAACTACTCACTACCCATTAATACTCCTCTCACCAGTTAGTGCCCATCCTTAAAGCCTAATCCAAGAATTAGGAGCCGGAGTCGCAATAATAACCCCAAGAAGGTCGACACAGCAGCTAATCATCTAATTGCCTCGTCACCTGACCTCATTACCGAAGTCAATCATCGTCACCTATTTTACATAACCCGTAATTTAGCGGGCCTCCGATCTTTCCAGGTTATACTTGCAAATAGCGATGCGTTTCTCAGTTATGGATTTATCACTTGGTACATTCCTTAACATTGGTAATAGTGATAATACCAATTATGGTAAAAGTAAGTTAATAATAATATGTCAGCAACCATAAAATATCAGCACTGTGAACAAAAATAATAATAATAATAATAATAATATTACAATGATAACAGGAACAATTTTAATATTGATTACTATATTACTACAGTACTACTACTACTACTACAACTACTACTACTAATAATATATTGTAATAATATTAATGATAATGATAATAAAAATACTAATAACAGTGATAATAATAATAATAATAATAATAATAATAATAAGGGTGATAATATTTATTGTTATAATAGTATGAATTAAATTAATCTATATAACAATCTTCACTGAAATAAAAAATACATAATACTTATGACGAGAACACAAACGGGTAACACTCATTTCCATTATGTTGCTTCATTCGTTATTCGCATTCTCTCAGTAACAGTAACTTAGCAACTCTTATGCAATTTCATGATGGCTGTAGGAAAATGGATGTGGCAGCCGAGTGTATGGAGCGCTCGTCTCCCGTCCTAAAGGTCACCGGTTCGCATCCCAGCTCTGTGAATACTTACTTAACTCTACAGTAACTTGAAGTAAAGGTCACACTGACTCCTGTGTACCGAAGGCTTGGTATCTAATGTACTATGTTCACACTCCCCCCAACTGGCCATCAGGCAGGAGGAATCCACATACACATTTTCTGCGTGACAAAATGAATCCGAAATTGTATGGTGAGGACTATGGGCTGTGTCCTACAAAAGTATTAAATGGCTTGTAAACAAACCTGCTTCTACTGCCACATAATCAACCACCTCGAATATAAAAGTGTCTCTGACCTCCACGCAGATCCCACCACCCTAGCACACTTACCACACACCATAAATAATGGCTGAAATGCTTGACCACCTCCCCAACCCCGGCCCACCCAGCTACCGGACAAACTCAACGCCATGCAACTTTTCAACAACAGGAGAGAGGGGAGGAGGATCAAAAGTGCCCGCCAGGCTAGAATCATGTAGAGGGAGGTAGAGAGATATATACTCGTACATATGGACTCCCACAGCTTGCCCTGTTTTTTACCATTTGGAAATTCAAAAGTTTCTGGTGTGTGTAAATAATTGGAGGTGATGAAAGTGGTAGCGGTGGCAGTGATGGTAGGGGTGATGCTTGTGGGTTGGTGGTGGTGGTGGCAGCAGCGATGGGACGAGCAACTGAGGTGATCTGTGCTGAGTGAAATTAAACTGAAATCGGTAGGGTAATTGTTCAAGTTATCGCGAGTACAGTGGGAGGCGCTCACCCAGCTGGGGAAACACAAGTGGTTGGAACACCTCGGTAAAGCAATGAGGGAGGAGGAGGCTGGTTGTCGAACCCTTTGAAGATGCTCATACCAACCGTGAGCTTCAGGTTTAAACTCGAGCTTCAATTGTTTTCGAGATATAGTGTTCATGAATAGGTCGTACGGAAGCATAGACGGACGGAAGCTTAGACGGACGGAAGGACTCTCACATGATCAGAAGGACACAAGCACGCACGCAAGGACTGAATCACAATCGGAAGTAAAGACGAGCGACACCTCCAAGCCTCCTCCCACTACTCGGTGAGGGACAACAACTACAACAACATCACACACCGTCAGCCAAAAGACACACAACTCATAAATAAACCTCCAGAGTTAATAATAACAATAACAAATATACAACACACAAACTTGCCACCAGCGTCGTGGTCATCAAAAGTGCGTTGCAAAACTCATGTTGCAGGCAAACAAAAAGGAGAACCAGCAATAAAGTTTGCAATTAAACAGGCTGTTCCAGAGATAAACAATTGCACTAGTTTTCCCATTTTACTGCAAAATAAAATATTAAATTGTGGGTCCTTAAAAATACTCTAAACTGTTTTTGAAATGAACTGCTTCTGCCCACAGAAAAATACAATTTCTAAACAGTTATAAAGACGCTCTTTCTCCCCAGTCTTCCTGATGATTATAGTATTTTGATGTTCTTATTTACTTTTTGTTAATTTCTTAAACGTTTATATCATCATTATCAACCAGGAAGGAAAAGAAAGTAAATGAAAGAAGAAGAATGGGGGATGATAAAAGACGGAAATGAGTACAACTCGGGAAAAGAAGAATGGAATATAAAGGAGGAGAAGAAAAAGGGAAAGGAGGAGGAGGAGGAGGAAGTCAGATAATATATAAGACGATGACGAAGAGAGAACATATAGGAAGAAAGGATAAATGAGAACAAAGAAGTGATTGAAGAAGAGAGAAAGGAGAGAAATAAAATGAGAGAGAAAGGATAAGGACAGCCGTAAAGGGAAAAACACGAATAAGATAAAAATAGGATAGTGAGAGCAAAACGAGGAACACAGGTATGCGTAGAGAGAATATGGGAGAGAGGAAGCAATAAAGAGAAAGGGGATGGACACAAGACAAGATGTAAGCAATATATATGAAATATATAAAAAATGATTGAAGTCATCAAAAATTTCCGCCATACCAGACACTGATGATCAATGTCAATTTTTAATCCCAATTTTCATCAAAGATAAAAGCGAATTACAGTCTCGGATTTTTTAGCGAGGCTCAACATCAGTCGATGACTTTCAGTGTTTCATATATTTTTGGGTGAACAATGTGAGCAGAATAGGACTGTTTTCTGTGGTTGTGAAAAAGGATATAATTGGCAATATCCCTCACGAAGTCCACAGTAATAGGAAACTATAGATGAAAAAAAATTATTGGATAACTGGTTTTATGCTTCTGGAAATAGAGGGAGGAAGAGTGCGAGGTGTATATATATATATATATATATATATATATATATATATATATATATATATATATATATATATATATATATATATATATATATATATATATATATATATATATATATATATATATATATATACAGTATATATATATACCTCTCACTCTTTCCTCCCTCTATATAGAAGCAGGCATGTCTGATGTGACAGTCGGAGAAACAGGTAAAAAAAGACTGAAAGACAAAAACAAATTAAACAGAGTGACACACAAACAGACACAGACGGAGAACAAGAATCACACACAACAGATGAAAGAGGAGACAGACGTCAAGGGTGAGGCATGAGTTAAATGATAGCCAATTTATAAAGGTCAACCTTGAGGGCCAAAATTCGCCGCGAGTTTTCTTGAAGGAGTAACAGATATTAACAGCGGCTGAACCTCCTGGACTATATAGCTGAGTTTACTGAACGTCGGAGATTAAGCGATCTGTCTTTCCCAGAGGGTGAAATAAAGTCGTTCTCCTTCACGCTGGCTTCAATTCCCTCCTTTTTCTCTTTGACACACTAAAATATCTTACGGTTTATAACGTTGCCGGGAAACTGTATTTTATCCTTCTTTTTGTCCGTGATTGTTTTGCAACAATTCAATTCCCGGTTCTCTGAATGAATAAAATAAAATTCCATTCTCTCTGACTGGCTACCCCAAATATTTAATCTTGTTATTTTGTCAGGACAAAAGGAGTAAAAAGAGGAGAGGAGGAGGAGGACTCCATCAACCTTACCAAGGTAGATGGTCCTTGGGAGAGGGGGGGGGGGTGGTAGTGTCCGAGCTATAAGGTCGAGTCAGACTATTCAGTTCAAGCATCACATTCCTCGAAAAGCTGAACTCAAACGTCCCACTGGCAAGACTTATATATAAAACCTATAAAATGTCAAGGTCGTTAGGGTTGGGTTCCTTTCTAACCAGTGGAAGGATGCAAATTACTTCTTGGAAACCTTGTGTAAGAACCCACAGCGTCAGTGTCAAGGCATTCCCAGTTTATTCGGTTTATAAACGTACGAACGAGATTATATCCAAGAAGAGGTTCCCAGTCCTCCCCGCCATCCAGCGCGCGCGGGCACACACACACAATATAGAATGCCTCTTGGCGTGACTGGCGGGGCATAAAAGCATGATACATAAACTGCAACCTCATATTTTTCACACAATCCGTCAAACTCCAACACTGGTTCAGTTATCTGGCATTCATTCGTTATTAAATAAAATCTGTGAAACTTTTGATTTGTTGAGCGGCTAATATGTATTCTCTTCTCGTTCACAACTCTCGCGATGTATTGGTGTTAGATGAAAAATATACTGACTGACTGAACTCTGGCTGCGTCGACAGTGAGCGGGTGTATTGTTGAGGGCAGGGCAGGGCAGGGTTGTGTATGGCAGGGTAAGGCAAGGTTAGTCATGGTATGGCAGGTTATGCAAGGCAAGGCGAGGCAGGGCAATGTATGATAAAACAGGGCAAGGTATGGTAAAGTAGGGTAGGGCAGGGTTGTGTAGGGTAAGGCAGTGCAGGGTTGTGTAGGGTAGGGCAGGGCAGGGTTGTGTAGGGTAGGGCAGGGCAGGGTTGTGTAGGGTAGGGCAGGGCAGGGTTGTGTAGGGTAGGCAGGGCAGGGTTGTGTAGGGTAGGGCAGGGCAGGGTTGTGTAGGCAGGGGCAGGGCAGGGTCAGCAGGGTAAGGCAGGACAGGGTCGTGAAGGGTAAAACAGGGCAAGGTAAGGTTAGGTTAGACATGATTGGCAGGGCACGGCAAGGCAGAGAGGGCAAGCCCAGGTATAGTAAAGCAAGGGAAGGCAGGGCAAGGCAGAGCATAGCATGGGAAGGCAAGGTATGTAAGGTAGGGCATGGTAAAGCAAGGCAGGGCAGGGAAAAAAAAGGTATGGTAAGCAGAAGGACAGCAGAAGAGCAAGAGGAGGGCAGGGGCAGCAGGCAGGCAGGGTAGGGCAGGTAGGGTATGATAAAGCAGGTAGGGCACAGGAAAACAAACTATGTAAATATAAAACTAAATGACCTGAGACTCGTTGACACCAAAAGAGATGAAAACACACACACACACACACACACACACACACACACACACACACACACACACACACACACACACACACGTAAGAGACAATAAAGTTTAATTTGGGGCTGACAAATTAAGGACCCCCTGCTACCCTCTTGGGCATTGGCTGATGTAGGCAGTCTCTTACCACTCTCACCCTCACCCCCCACCTCACTCTCACCTCCCTCCTCTCCTCTTACCTCTTCATTCCCACACTTACCTCTCTCCACTCTGACTCTTATCTCCTTACCCCATTTTCACACTGCTTCCCTCTTCTCACCTCTATAGTCTTTCTTTTCCGCTACTCTCACGCAATTACCTACTCCACTATCCCACCGCCATCACACACTATCAGAAAGCCTGTAAGATCAAGACGAACTTCCAATATTTTATACGATTTGGTAATCCTCCTCTCTCTGCTGTCCTTTTATTATCCTTTCTCCCTCCTTTTATTACTCCCCCTCCTCTAATTCTCTCCTTTCAATCTCCCTCCTCTCTCTCTCTCCCTTCTTTCACCCAACAGCAGCATGCAAGAGAACCTTTTTATGACTTACGAGAGATTAATATCAATGTCTTGCTTCCCTTCCACCCTCCCTTCCCATCCTCCCTCTCTCTCCCACCCTCCCTCCCTCCCCCTCCCCCTCCAACCCTCCCTCCCTTCCACCCTCCCTCTCCTCCCACCTCCTCCATCCCTTCCACTTCAAGGTAAGGTCCAGGAGAGCCCATGACTTATTAGAGATTATCAAGCATTACCTACCTCCTCCCTTCCCCCTCCATACCACACTCCTTTATCCCCCTCCTCCCTTCCTCCATAACATAACTCTTCATTCTCCCTCCCTCCCACTCCAAGAGTCAGGAGGGTCCCAATAGAGATGATCAGGTCCCTCGTACCACTGAAACATACATGTGTGTGTGTGTATGTGTGTGTGTGTGTGTGTGTGTGTGTGTATGTGTGTGTGTGTGTGTGTGTGTTAGATAGATAGAAAACTTATGAAATAGCATCTCCCTCTCTCACCCACTCTCTCATGTTTATCATTAACAAAATCTTTCACCAATTGTTGTTCATTATTCCCTCCCCCTCTCCTCTCCTCTCTTCTCCTCTCCTCTCTTCGTCACTATTATCCACTACTCCTTTACTACACACTCTCCCCCACTTACTGCGTCTTAACTTTTTATTCAATTTATCAACTTATTCTTCCCATTTTCCCGCCCATTTTCTCCATTATCTCTAGTCTCTCTTTTATTCTTGACTCCTCTCCCTTTTCCACTCCCTCCTCCCTTCCACCGCCACTCTCACTAATAACGAACACTACGTTGTATTATTTGCCCAAAGAAGAAAAGGAGGCAAAATGAAGAAAGCAGGGAGTTGGAAGGGTGAGGAAAGGAGGAGTAGAAGGGAAGGGAAGGGAAGGGAGGGGAAAGAGGAGGAGGAGGAGACGAAAAAGGAAAAGGATGACAAGGAGAGAGGAGGAGGAGGAGGAGAAGAAGAAGGAAAGGGAAGACAAGGAGAGAGGAGGAGGAGGAGACGAAAAAGAAGATGAAAGACAAGGAGCAGGAGGAGGAGGAGACGAAGAAGGAGAAGGAAGACAAGGAGGAGGAGGAGGAGGAGGAGACGAGGTGCACAAGGAGCTGAGTGTAGCATTAGGTCAGTCCATTGTGTGTAGCAAGGCGTGACGGCTCCGACTAGCTGCTACTTCCTCCTAGCTGCTGCCTCCTCCTTACCGCTGCCTCCTCCTAGCTGCTGCCTCCTCCTAACTGCTGCCTCCTATTAGCTGCTTCATCCTCCTAGCTGCTGCCTCCTAGCTGCTACCTCCTCCTAGCTGCAGCACCATCCTAGACGTTGCATCCTCCTAGCTGCTGCCTCCTAGCTGCTGCCTCCTCCTAGCTGCAGCACCATCCTAGACGCTGCCTCCTCCTAAACGCTGCCTCTAGCTGCAGCCTCCTGCTACCACATCCTACAGACATCCCCCCCACCTGTTTCTGCTGCACCTGCCTACCCCTTTACAGGCTGCCACCTCTTTCCCCTCCTACCTGTGTCTCTCCTCCTAGTTTCCTCTTCCTCCTAGTTTCCTCTTCCTCCTAGTTGCCTCCTCCACATAGCGTCCACCTCCTCCTAATAGCTCTTGCCTTTTCCAAGCTGTTGTATCCTCCTCCTCCTACCCCTCCCCACCCCCACCCTCCTGTTGCCACTACACCCAGCTGAAGGTGGACAGACGAATATTCCATTTACAATCAGACAGACAGACAGACAGACCCTCAGACAGAGATATATAGAGCAAAAAAGAGGGAAAGAGAAACAGACAGAAAGATAGAAACAGACACAGAAAGAAATAGACAGACAAAGAAAAAGAGTAACAGATATATAGTCTCACACACACACAGTCAGAGAGAGAGAGAGAGAGAGAGAGAGAGAGAGAGAGAGAGAGAGAATCTATCCACAATTCCATTTCTACCTGGACCAGCAGTTTATTACGCCAGTGGTACCACAGAGAGAGAGGCTGCGAGCGCAAAATTGCTTGAACTGAACCTGTCACGAACATTTGCCTCCCCCCTGATGCACCAGCTGGCTCTCTCGTATTCCAGCTGGCTCTCTCGCATATCAGTTGGCTCTCTCATATACCAGCTGGCTCCCTCATATACCAGCTGGCTCTCTCATATACCAGCTGGCTCTCTCGTATACCAGCTGGCACTCTCATACACCAGCTGACTCTCTTATATACCAGGTGGCTCTCTCGTGTACCAGATGGCTATGATACACCAGCTGGCTGTCTCGCATACCAGCTGGCTCTCTCGCATATCAGTTGGCTCGCTCATATACCAGCTGGCTCCCTCATATACCAGCTGGCTCTCTCATATACCAGCTGGCTCTCTCATGTACCAGCTGGCTCTCTCGCATACCAGTTGGCTCTCTCATATACCAATTGGTTCTCTCGTATGCCAGCTGGCTCTCTCGTATACCAGCTGGCTCTTTCATACACCCATCCTCCCGTCAACTCCCTCACCCCCCTCCCTAGCACCCATCCTCCCCTCAACACCCTTCCTCCCTTAGCACCCATCCTCCCCTCAACACCCTTCCTCCCTTAGCACCCATCCTCCCGTCAACACCCTCCCGCTCCTCCTCCTCCTCCAATAGCAAGAGACTAATGTGAAGGTCTTTATCCCGGGACTCAACATGTCGGCTGTGAATGGCGGTACTAATGCGGGATCTTTATTATTATTATCATCATCATTTACTTCGCCCCCCACGAGCTGTTTATTACCTAGCTTTCTCACACCTGTTTTATAGCTGGTCTCTCACCTATTTTTTTTATAGCCGACCTCTCATCTTTTTTAATTGGCCTCCTCTAAGCTGTTATTTTACGTGGCCTCCTTCAAGTTGTTTTATACCTCGCCTCCTTCAAGCTGTTTTATACGTCGCCTCCTTCAAGCTGTTTTATACGTCGCCTCCTTCAAGCTGTTTTATACCTCGCCTCCTTCAAGCTGTTTTATACCTCGCCTCCTTCAAGCTGTTTTATACGTCGCCTCCTTCAAGCTGTTTTTGACCTCTTCTCACCCTTTTTATAACCGACCTCTCACCTTTTTTAATTGGCCTCCTCCAAGCTGTTATTTTACGTGGCCTCTCCAAAGCTGTTTTTCATTCGCTCATTTGAAGTTCTAATTAGCTACTATCTGCGTCTTTGTCTCTAGTTATATATTGAACATCTTAACATTCTACTTCTCTCTTCTCTACGGTTATCTGTCTATCCTTCTGTTCTAATTATTTTTCCCTCTTATTTATCTATTTATTCATTACATTAAAAGATATTATTCATTGTTTATTTCTCGCTTTTATAATATATTTCTATTTCCTTATTTATGAGGAAGGAAAATGCGACAAAAGTTGAAGAGAGAAACAAGAATAAAAAGATAAGTCAGGCACAGACAGACAGACAGACAGACAGACAGACAGACAGGCAGGCAGACAGACAGACAGACAGACAGACAGACAGGCGAGATGAAGAAAACAGAGGAAAAAGAAACAGGGAAAAGAGGAGAGAGAGAGAGAGAGAGAGAGAGAGAGAGAGAGAGAGAGAGAGAGAGAGAGACTATAACCATGAGATTTTAACCTAGAGTAAACCGAGCCATTTGGGGGTCAACGACACACTGTAACAAAAGTAAAAGTAGGAGAGAATTGATCACTGGTTTACCTAAGTCCCTCACACAAGCAAAACATCCACCTGTTAAGTCAGGAAACCCGGGCTTGTACTGGCTAAACTCACCCCCCCCCCCTCTCCCCAAATAACCCTTCAGTGAGACATAAGGAGTTATGTTCGTGAATATTTTTGTAAATATTAAGTAAATGATGACCAGTTTTAGCACGATATTACAATGCAGGTAAATCCCAGGTAAACTCATTAATTAACAAGCACATACACTGGTACACATATTGTCAATCAACGCAAATAATCACAGGTACAGTACACACTCTAACGTTCACTTATCATAATTTACGGTCATTTTATTCACTCAAAAACACAAATATTCCAGTCTAAAACTTATGACAAATTATACAGTAAAAATAAATAAAAATAAAAAAATATTCCGAGAAACGAAAAACGAGATTTGATGTATAAATTATGGTCATGTTAGCCATCAGGGTTATGTAAGTCGTCAGGAGTATGTCAGCCATCAGCAGTATGTCAGCTATCAGAGTTACGTCAGCCATCAGGAATATATCAGCCATCAGAAATATGTCAGCCATCAGGGTTATGTCAGCCATCAGGGTTATGTCAGCCACCAGGGTTATGTCAGCCATCCCCCTACCATGCACTCGTTTATGATAGATAATTGTGCCAAGTATTCAAACTATGCCATTCTATACATGACAAGGGCTCTTCTTCTTCCTCCTTCGCCTCCTCCTCAAAGCTCTGACATTCCTGACACTTCATTCACCGCTTCCTTCAAATAAGTGGTATTTAAAAGCACCGATTTCTTTCACTGGCAATCAAATGTATACCTGTTTCCCTCAAGAGTCGGTCAATTAATCAACTGTTTCTTTCAACCAATCATCAATAAATTATCTATACTTATCAACTAATTCTGAAAATCTCCCACGATCCTCAACTTCCTCAATTAAGATATCAGAAAAATACAATTAAAACGAAAAACTTAAGAATTCTCAATCAAGTGCCTCGGTGAAGAATTAACATGGCGTAAAAGTCTCTCAGTGTCTAAGTCAGTAAGTGGATGAATCAGTCACTGAATAAATTAAGTTCAGTTTAGTCAGTCAGTGAGTAGGTCAGTTAGTCAGTGAATCAGGAATAGTAATCACAGAGCTGCCAGATTGTAGGGGTGGTAGGGAGGGGGTGGAGGGGGTGTCAGGAAGAGTTGTGAGAGGGGGGGGGCAGAGTGGGAGGGAAGCGTCATGGTGGTAGGCAGGCAGACGGCAGCGTCCCTCACATGGTGGCCATCTTGTGTCCGTAGATCACCAACACAACTCAAATTATCCGCTGACTCCAGACCCTTAAAAGAGACGAAGAGGGTGGGAGCGAGCGGAGGGAGGAAAGAGGAGGAAGACGGAGGGGGGAGAAGAGGATGAATGCGAGGAAGAGGATCGTAAATGGGACAGATAAGGGGAAAGTATGGACAGAGAGAGAGAGAGAGAGAGAGAGAGAGAGAGAGAGAGAGAGAGAGAGAGAGAGAGAGAGAGAGAGAGAGAGAGAGAGAGAGAGAGAGAGAGAGAGAGGGGAAGAAAGCGGCGAGAGAAAGACGAGCGTAAAGGGGACAGATTGGGATGAAATGGAGGAAAGGAGAGAGAAAACCAGAGCAAGAGATGAGAGAAAGAGGTAAGAGGGGAATTTGGAGCTTGAGGCGATGTAGGGAGAGATGGGAATGAAAAGGAAGAGGAGGTAAGACGGATGAGAGAGAGAGAGAGAGAGAGAGAGAGAGAGAGAGAGAGAGAGAGAGAGAGAGAGAGAGAGAGAGAGAGAAAGAGAGAGAGAGAGAGAGAGAGAGAGAGAGAGAGAGAGAACTAACTGACGACAGAAAATATAAATAAATCAAGAAGAAAAAAAAAGGTAAATTAATTATCTTCTTCACGTCTTCACATCCCGATAAATCTCCGGTTATCTTCCCGTTACGCAATAAAGAATATTTTACCTCACAGGGGCGAAGATGATATGCAACCCTAATTACCATAAACATCAACATTAATCTTGTCTGCTTGCATGTACATCTCTTCTAAGACCAAATTACGAACAAGTGTAAGAGCGGACTGTAAAACCCATATTTACAACCTATGGACCAACGGAGTAAGATCCATATTGTGCGTTAGTGAAGTTGTGTGTAATACCAACTACTGACAGTACCTACCCTGTTCACCCCAAGCGTCCAACTGGGTCAAATTATTGGAAGCTCGTGATTCGTAAGGTCACGCCGGGTGGTGGCGATATAGTTGGGCGTCGCTGATCCGCGTTAACTTTTTCTTCTTCACTTTAAGATTTTTACTTTATTAATGTGTTTCACGCGCCAGTTTTACTTCCCGGCTTCGGATATCTTTCTAGATCAACACTTGATTGTTAATATTACTTGAAATTCCAAAATATAAAGAAAATAAATTAAATAATGAAGAGCTCTCTATATTAACCAAACACACCTCATTCCACCAGCCAATCAGATGCGTTGATAGAATCTGCCCTACACTCTGGTTACAAGATTCATGTGAACGGAGTACAGTGTAACTGTAGAGACCGAGACCAATCTTGCGAGTTAATGAAAGTATAGTTTAAGATCCATCTTGTTAATTAGCGAAATTACAGTTTTGCCAGATCCCCAAAGGCCCCAACTCAACACCAACCTCCCTCAATGGGATAATAAGTTGACTTAATTTGCCCAAACCCGATGTACAGTAACTCGATCATGCTAAATGGCCACTAAATTGGCACTAAATGCCACTTGTTAGGGGGATTAAAATGACATACGCTGAGTGACCGAACACATCAACAAATTGGCAATTAATATTTTCACGATGATATGGCACTGTATGACCATATAACACGACACGGCATGCTGAATACTGAGAATATATATATATATATATATATATATATATATATATATATATATATATATATATATATATATATATATATATATATATATATATATATATATATATATATATATATATATATATATATATATATATTAATAATAATAATGTCATCAACAATAATATAATAGTAATGCTTCATCACTTAACGCCACACCATTTTAACCTTATTAAACCCCATTAATGCCACACTGCGGCGTAATTAAACCCCTAAAATGCCGCACTATGTGGCCTTATTAAACCCTTTAATGCCACAGTATGTGACATTATTAAACCCCCTTAACGCCACACTAAGCGACACTCACCTTGTAAAATCCTTTTCCTCCCCTCCTTAACGTCGCGCCAAATTACATGGACGTTGTAATAAGCTGTTGTAGACCCCGTATGTGTGTGTACGTGTGTGTACGTGTGTACGTGTGTGTGTACGTGTGTGTGAGATCAACTCTCGGTCACATCGGTTAAAGTCTTATTTACGCTACTCAACCTGTGACCACTTTCACCTTCTGAACAGGTAAATATGAGGACGAATAAGGTAAAGGGGAGTTGGGGTGAAATTAAAGGAGGTGGAGGTGAAAAGGGAAGAGGAAGGAGCTTAAAATAAGGAAAAAGAGAAATGAGTCCTGAAAGAAAGTACCTCAGAGTAGGAGGAAAGGAGAGAGAGAGAGAGAGAGAGAGAGAGAGAGAGAGAGAACATTAACCTCTCTTCACACACCTTCATTAGACATAAACCACAGAGAGATATCTCGCGTAAACCAATATTTATCAAGGATGTAAACACGGCCATCGTCTCTTGTATATCTCCTTGTATTTTGGGTCGGGGGAACAGATAGTTGAAGCATTGAATTGTGTTCCTGGCTGAGCTGTGGCGGCGTGCGAGGATTAGTAAATAACTGCCTTGTATAATTGAAAACAAAAGTCCACCTGTCAGGTAAGAGACACCTGTCGTCACGAGGCTCCCAGTGACTCTTAAATAATCAGGTGATAATTCCCCAGAATGAATAATTGAGGTTTCATTTTTGACCACTGACAGCCTCCACTTAGAGGCTTCCTGTAAACATTTACACCATTCTTCTTTAATTGGCAGAACGTCATCAAGGTGGGTGAGCTGACAACAGCCACGGAGGACATTACTAAAACATGAGGGTGGAAATGGGCTGATGAACGAGGGATTCATCCAGGTATTGATCGAGTTGAGTTTGGTTAGGTTAGGTTAGGTTAAGTTAGGTTAGGTTAAGTTAGGTTAGGTTAAGTTAGGTTAGATTAAGTTAGGTTAGGTTAATTTAGGTTAGGTTAAGAACTATAACACCTAATAGTGTACAGTAGATGATAATAATAGCAAAAATTTAACAACTAAAAAAAAGTGATAAGTATCAGGATTCATTACTTGGAAAAATGGCCCCGTTGTCTCCGTAAGGGGTTCCACGGATTCGGTATTAGATTACCGAGTTAATCACCTTAGCCGGGAAACATAAGGCAGACTGCAAGACACTGCCTCTTTCAACCACGGTGTCACTCAAACACTACAGGGATAAGCACGGCTAATTACCCTGCGTCACTCATGATACTTAGACGCAACACGATTCTGGACACCAATATACAGTAAACTAATTATTACTGCTACTACCACCGCCACTACTACTTCTACTTACCAACACCAACACCAACAATAACAATAAAACAATAATAAAATAATAAAATAATAATAAAATAAAATAATAAAATAATAATAAAATAATAATAAAATAATAAAATAATAATAAAATAATAAAATAATAATAATAATAATAATAATAATAATAATTAATAATTAATAATAATAATAATAATAATAATAATAATAATTAATAATTAATAATAATAATAATAATAATAATAATAATAATAAAATAATAATAATAATAATAAAATAATAATAAAATAATAAAATAATAATATAATAATAAAATAATAATAATAATAATAATAATAATAATAAAATAATAATAATAAAATAATAAAATAATAATAAAATAATAATAAAATAATAATAATAATAATAATAATAAAATAATAATAAAATAATAAAATAATAATAAAATAATAATAATAATAATAATAATAATAATAATAATAATAATAATAATAATAAGTACTACTACTACACATACCACTACTAAGTGATCTCAATACACCGCATGGGACTCCCTCACAAAAGACTAAAAGAATCCCACTAATTACTGAAACCGTTTACTCCAACGCCGAGGTATAGGTGATGATGATTAGGTCCCCGACGATCACCTGTCACTCAGTATTAAGAATTCATGAACTTCATCACTGTGGATCATGCAGGGAGAGGAAGAAGGAAGTTGAATTAATGGTGTGTGTGTGTGTGTGTGTGTGTGTGTGTGGTGAGTCGAATACGTGATGTATGGAGTGCGTGGTGTGTCGAGTGTAAGGGTGTGTCGACGGCATGGGTGTATCGAGGGCATGGGTGTGTCCAGGGCATGGGTGTATCGAGTGTGTGGTGTGTCAAGTGCGTAAGCTTTGGCTACATACAAGCAATATGCGTGGACTTTAGTCGCTTGAATGGGATGATAGTAGTAGTAAAAGTAGTAGTAGTAGTAGTAGTAGTAGTAGTAGTAGTAGTAGTAGTAGTAGTAGTAGTAGTAGTAGTAATAGTAGTAGTAGTAGTAGGACTTCAAACACATCCAACGAAGCCCGTGTTGACGTCAGTGCTCGAGGATTCTAGACGCGGGACAGCGAGCCTTCTTCGACATCAGGATTTTTGATCCCATGGCCGCATGTCACCGTAACTTAGCTCTCGACGCTGCACACAGGAGGAACGAGAACGACAAGATGAGGGCATATGGGGAGAGAATTCAGAACGTTGATCAAGGCAGCTTCACTCCTTTGGTGTTCACAACCTCTGGTGGTATGGGACCAAGTGCAAGATGCTTCTATGCCAGACTCGCGGAGATGCTATCCGAACAGAAGCAGCAGCCCAGAAGTTATGTTACAGCCTGGATGAGATGTCAACTGTCCTTCTCTCTCCTTAGGTCTGCTTTGCTCTGCCTCAGGGAAACGAGAGCATCGGCCCCAAAGCCGACAACAGTTGCAGATATTGACTATGAGGCAACAGTCACTGAATGCCGCATAGATCTGGGGCTCAACTAACTCAACACAGCTAGGATAGCTACTTATGTATTAGGATATTTAATTTTAAGGTAATAAAATGGCGGCGAAGGTGTGGCTATTGGGGGAGGATGGAGGCCATGTTAAAAAATAAATAAAACAATAATAGTCGGATTGATACCGTACTAGTAATCCAGCACGTATATATGCCTGGCCTGGTGGTATCATGCTCAAGGCGGGAGTAACACACACACACACACAGGTCGGATCAAACACCTTATTAACCGTAGTTCGCAGGTGTGAAATCAAAGGAAGTTAATATGAAGAGGTGTTACACTTACAATACCCACGACTACCACCACACACTCCCTCCTACCACCACTCACTCCCAACTACCACCACACACACTCCCTCCTACCACCACACACTCCCAACTACCACCAATAATAACACCTCTCCCACCACCACCACCTCTACTACTACCACTCCACTCCCTCCTATCACCACACACCCCTCCCACCACCAGACACACCCTCCCCACCACCACTCACCCCACACACCACCTCACCCCTCCATCACCACACACCCCTCCCACCACCACACACCCCACCACACCACACGCCCCCACCACCACACCCCCTCCCACACCACACACACCCCTCCCCACCACCACACACACCTCCCACCACACACCCCACCACCACCACACACCCCACTACTCACCCACACACACCCTCCCTGCCACCACACACACTCCCTCCTACCACCACACACACCCCCACTACCACACCACACACTCCCTCCTACCACCACACACTCCCCACTACCACCACACACTCCCCACTACCACCACACACTCCCCACTACCACCACACACTCCCTACTACCACCACACACTCCCTCCTACCACCACACACTACCACAGCACACCCTCTACTATACTAATCATGCAAAGCAGTAAATGTCAGCCGGTTAAGTTTATTGATGACTAGTGTCAGAGGGTAAACATCTTCTCTACTAACACCTGACGTTCAGAAACATTTAACACCAAAAACACGATTTTAAAAGAAATAATTAGTTACACCAACACCATATTTTTTATTCACACACACACACACACACACACACCTAATAACAATGTCACTCTTCTCTCGTCCTCATCAGTGTTTCCATTTTTGTTCAGATCTGGTTCAGGCAGGCAGGCAGGCATGCAGCTAGACGCCAAATATATTCCACATTATGAATGGTTGAATATATTAAATTTTCTCCTTGCCTATATTATTCATCTTCATCCTTCAACACTCAATGTGGTTTTTCTTACACGAGACAAGACTCAAATAAATAAAAAGTATTCATTGTTTTCTTCATACGTAAATAACACAATACAATTTTTGTCCTAATAATAATTTCCCTGCCTTCATTTTTTTTCTTGTTTTATGAATAACATGAATATAGTTTACATATTAAATACGGATGACCATAATCTGCAGTTTTTTTTTTCTCTTTCATATTTTTTTCTATCGAGTTGCTCTGCTTTCAGATATGCAGAGGGACTTTTTTTTCTCATATTTGAATTCATGAATATTGATTAAAATTTCCTTCAGTTGCTCTGTGCTTTCATTTTCCGTGCGGCTTTGACTGAACGATCCCCCATTACTCACGGATTACCCTGCCTAAACGAGTATGTGCGCCTCGGCGACTTGTTAAATGGCTCCTGACCCCGACCGAACCGAGTCTCACTGCTAACAGAACCGGGTTCTACTAGGCCTCAACCTAACTTAACCTAACCACCATTTTCATGTATGACACCCAGTGCTAATGAGACCCAGCCTTAATGAGAACTTGACCTAAGATGACCCAGTTCTGATGAGATCCAATACTGATGTTTAGGTTAATTTAGGTTACGTGGTTACTTACAACAAGTCACTACCATGATTACTTAAAATGACTCACTGCCATATTCACCCACTATGATTCATTACCACGATTACTTACAGTGAATCACAATTAAGTGGTGAATTACAATGACGGTGAATATGAAGTTCTGACGATAAATAATGAGAAAAATTCACACATTGTTAGACAGAGGAGAAAAAAAAATATGGCATACATCACGAGTGTGGAAATGAACTCATTACCTGCTTCAACATACAACATACGACCCATTAAACAGTGTGGGAGATTAACACGGGACACACCTGAATGTTGCCGTGGCAGGCTGTACCATGGCACCCGTACCTTGAGGAATATACAGTATATATTCGCTAATATATAAGTTGAGGCATAAACTCTAATACTAGCACTACATAATTACTGTACGTCTGTTGTATATATTATTGACCAGGTAACTTAGGTTTTAGATACTTACACTAGATATATATTCTTATAATACTGTCACAACATGGGAATTACTGTACATATAAACCTAAATCTGCACCAGTATACCTAAATCTGCACCAGTATACCTAAATCTGCACCAGTATACCTAAATCTGCACCAGTATACCCAATTATGTGCTAGTACACCCAAAACTGTACTAGTATATTCCCAAATCTGGACGTTATGTTTTTCATAGGAGATTTCTAGGTAAGTTTCTGGTTACCATTAAGACAGCAAACGTCAACATGTCACAAGACGGACAGCTTTGGGGGAAGGTGGTCAGGGAGACTTCGGGTAAGATTAAATAACATTGTTCTTGACAGGTGACTGGTAATACAGACAGTGGTCTTGACAGGTGACTGGTAATACAGACAGTGCTCTTGACAGGGGACTGGTAATACAGACAGTGCTCTTGACAGGGGACTGGTAATACAGACAGTGCTCTTGATAGGTGACTGGTAATGCAGAGTGCTCTTGACAGGTGACTAGTAATGCAGAGAGTGCTCTTGACAGGTCACTGGTAGTGCAGACAAAGGTAAAGTGAAGGGGTTGAAGTGGCAGCAGAGAACACGGTGGAAAAATATGAGTGTGGGAGTGAGTGCGTCAGTGGATGAGGGAGTGAGTGCGAGAGTGGATGAGAGAATGAATGCGTGATTGAGGTAGTGGGTGCGTGATCGGATGAGAGTGATTACTTGGATGGAGTGAGTAACTGGACGAATGAGTGCGTGACTGGATGAGAGAGTGAGTGACTGGACGAGAGAGTGAGTGACTGGATAAGGGAGTGAGTGTCCGACTAGATAAATATGTGTGCGTGCATGCATAGGGGAGTGAATGCGTGACCAGACGAACGAGGGAATGAGTGCATGAGAGGACGAAGGAAAAAGTGAGTGCGTGACTGAATGAAGGAGGGGGTGCGTGACTGGAGTGAGTGCGTGACCGAACGAAGGAACAAGTGAGGTAGTAGATGGGTGTACAGCAGATTACAAGGTGAAGAAAGAATAGTAGTGACAACCTTCATGCTTAATGAATATCTCTCACATTTCTCTCTCTCTCTCTGTCATGGAACGTGGACACCTTTGCCGAGCGGTGAGACAATCGGCTTTAGATATCAAGATTGCGGGTTATATCAAGATTACGGGTTAGAGCCCCGGAAGAACGTGTGCAAGAGAATTGATCACACACGCACCCCCACACCGGGTACCTGTCGCAGCGGTTCAGGTATCAATGACAGGTGAATATCATACTGGGTTTACCTGTCTTGCATACATTACCATTATGCTCTACTTAGTCTTGTGTTCTGAATAATATATCTTGTTCAGATTCACAGTTAAGCTGTAGTAGGTTACTGATGCCTCAAGACAGTGGATATCAGAGTCTCGTCTTGAAGGCGTCATTGGGTATGGCCTTCAATTTAAGCTCTTTGTTTTGTTTAATTCGTCTCAAATAAAAATTGGTTCGGGGAAATATATCTAAGTAATTTTCCTGTCCGTTCATCCGTTTGTCTGTCCATTTTCTATAAACAATAAGTTACTTCGCGTTAATATTAAATTTTACCAAATGCACTCGAGCCAAATTTCCTACATAAATTGTGTGTACACAATGCAGGCTGTTGTGTCACCTGTTGCACGGGGAGAAGAACCTTTGAAACACAACTGGGAGACACGCCTCATCGAATTGACGAGGAATCTGAATTTCACACATTCAAATGTTATGCAGATTTCATACGTTCCGTGAGTGTAATATATATATATATATATATATATATATATATATATATATATATATATATATATATATATATATATATATATATATATATATATATATATATATATATATATATATATATACGCAGCTCATTATCATGGCCCCACTATGCAAGCGTGAATATTATAACAGGCAACCGATTACCTATCAAGTTCGGTAAACATACAATGTGTTTGTGTATTGCAAGAACTCCCTAGGTAGACATGCTGGTTGGGTCATCCATCCTAGCCACCCACACGTGTCAAGCTACACCTCAGGGTCGGTCGTGAAAATTTCGAACCCGGACCTCTTCACAACGTCAAGTCTTATTAAAATTATATAACGTAATATAGCCTATATTAAATTAGCTTACATTACTTTAAACGAACTGACTTCCAACACATCCAATGAAGGTAATGTGGACGTCAGTGCTCGAGGATTCTGAACGTTGGGACAGCGAGCCTTGTTTGATATCAAAATAATCGACCCCATGGCCGTATGTCACCGTGACCTGTCTCTCCAGGCTGCAGGCAGGAGGAACTAGAACGACAAGAACAGGGAGTACGAAAAGAGAATTTAGAACGTGGATCAAGGCAGCGTCACTCCTCTGGTGTTCACAATATCTGATGGGATAGGACCACGTGCAAGATGTTTCTACGTCAGACAGGCGGGGATGTTATCTGAACAGAAGCAGCAGTCCAGAAGGTACGTTGCAGCCTGGTTATGATGTTGCCTATCTTCCTTTCTACTTAAATCTGCATTGATTTGCCTCAGGGGAACAAGATCATTGGCCCCTAAACCAACAATAGTCGCAGACAGACTATGAAGCAACATTTATATTAGGACAGTTAGGTAATAAAATAATGGTGGTGGTGTGGTGGTGGTGGTGTGGAGGTTGTGTGGTGTGGTGTGGTGTGGTGTGGAGGTTGTGTGGTGTGGTGTGGTGTGGTGTGGTGTGGTGTGGAGGTTGTGTGGTGTGGTGTGGTGTGGTGTCTATGCCTAAACAAACTTCAGGCGGGAGGTCATGACAGCTCTTGCCACACTGAGACGACGAAATATAAACAATTTCGTTGCCATGGTGACAGAGGCTGGCGGGTGATGCTGATGGTGTAACGTCACCGGGGATCGGAGCACATAGAGAGTGATGAGTAGGAGGAGGGGGGAGAGGGGGAGGCGGAGGAGGAGGAGGAGGAGGGGGAGGGGAGGAGAGGAGGAGGAGGAGGAGAGGAGGAGGGGAGGAGGAGGAGGAGGAGGAGAGGAGGAGGAGAGGAGGAGGAGGGGAGGCGGAGGAAACGGGGGTAAGTGATATGTACGAGACAGGGGAGGGAGGCAAGGATGGAGTGCCTGAGCGAGAGAAAGAAAATGAGAGAGAAGGAAAAAAAAGGATATCTGGGGTGGACAGCTTCATTTAGTGTGTGAATGTTTTTGTCCATCCATCCATCCATCATATATCTAATAATTCAGGTATCCATATACAGTCTCTCTCTCTCTCTCTCTCTCTCTCTCTCTCATTGAGCTCGTTAATTTTACCTTTTAGCTGCGAGCCAACTTATTCAGGGTGTCTACTGGCCAGACAAAACAAAATTCCCTGGCTTTTCCAGGTTTCCGAGGTCTAAATATGAAAAATTCCAGGTACATTAATTCGGCATTTATTACGACAGAATAAAATAAAATAGATTTTCAGTAAAATGGTTATATTATTGGGAAATTTAAAGATGATATATATATGATATTAATCAAGAAATTGAAGACCTTTTCGGGACCTACCCCAAGCCTAGTGATGAACATTGGCAAAGACCTTAACCCCCTCCATATTTTTTCTCCTCGGATTTGGGTGATTCACGTGGGTCAACCGTCCTGGTTCCAAAAAGCTGAAAATCCGGCAAAAACCAAAATATCACACTCCTGATCCACCTATATGACTCGTGATAAATATGTGGAATAATCCACTTAAATAAAGTCACTTAATAATAAGTTATTGGAGCAGAATATTTACTGGAAGTTGTTTCTAAGAGATTAATTATTTACCTATTATTTGGTACAGCATTCATTTATGGGAAAATTGCTGTCAACATATCAATAATTTGAAGTTAAACTGAATTCACATAAAATTTCAGGTTTATTGTAAAATCCCGACTTATCCAGGTTTTCCAGACCAGTAGACACCCTGTTATTGATTAATTCTCAGTGATCTTTCATTGTCTTATATCAGTTCACTGTAATTACAGTAACTATATTTTCTGGCGCTTTCTAGGACAGCGCCACAGGTAGACAGTCGTGTTGCCTAAAGCGACTAAACTCCTGAGACAGCGCTGAGAGTAAAGTTTTATTTTCTGAAACAACAGCTGAGGCTAAAAATCCATTTCCTCAGACAACAGCTGAGAGTTAATATCCATTTCCTGTGAAAACGCTGAGACTACAACCCCATATTCTGAGACTTCGCTGAGACTAATAAGCCATTTCCTGAGACAACGCCAAGACTTGAACACATTCATAACGAGGTTACTATTTCATTCATATATACAAAAATAAAATGAAAATGAACAATAAGGCCAACAGTGTCTAAAATGGCGGAGAAAGCATACGTTATAACATTATATCATTGGCTATCAGTCTTCATTTTATATTTTTATCTACTCGTTTATGAGTCTATAGTTTAATCCACCCATTTTCTCTCTGCACACACACACACGCACGCACACACACACACACACACACACACACACACACACACACACACACACACACACACACTCACACACGCACGCACACACACACACACTCAACATAATCTGAACACACACCAAAAACAAAAATAAATAAATAAGAAATACATCACAAACAAAAATTCAGGAAGGACATAACATCAATAATGAAGGGCCCAAAGAGTTCCCCCTCCACCAGTAACTAATGAGGGCTGGTGGCCGTAACCTTACTTCACCTTAAGGCAGAGCACAGGACTTTACTTTCAACTAACAATAACATTATGGCAACTTCATTTTTACGGCAGATGCCAACAAAGACCATTGGTTAGGTTAGAACTATGCCTCTACACAATGATGGCAACCTTATTTTCGGGTGGTAGCTTTTGTTTATATTATGGCAACTATCAGTGGAATTGTTTTATGGCAATTCTAACCCTTATGACAGGTGGTATGGTATGGTATGGTAAATTTCAGCATCAGCCTCCATCTGTAGGATTATGACAACCAGCCGGACTCACCATGTCAACTCTAACACCTTATGACACGACATGACAACCAGATGCGTAGTGTCATCTTCTACAAAATTATGGCAATTCGTGGCATTTAACAGACAGGTGGCACTTAGGCAGATTAAATTTGTAAGAGAGTTTGTATCCCATGAGTTGACAAGGGAGAATGAGACCACCCCGTCAGCCGCCACCGCCAGCCGCCACCGCCAGCCGCCACCGCCAGCCGCCACCGCCACTAGTCACCGCCACGCGATAATTTCGGGGTCTATTGATTGGAGACGATCATAGTGTTACCTGGTTGTGATTAATTGTCGGGCCCACGGGAGGTCATTTGAGGCAGCTGGAGGAAGAGGGGAAAGGAGGGGAGGGCAATAGGGCGAGGGCGCAGAGGATGAGGGTAAGTAAAGGGAAGGGTAAGAGGATGAGGGTAAGAGAGAGGAAGGGGGATGGACGAGGGTGAGGGGGATGGAGAGGAAGGGAAGAAGAGGAGAAGCGATGGAGAAGGAGATAGGACGAGAAAGAAGGGATGGAAGGAAGAGTAAAAAAAAACGGTAGGGAAGGGAAGGGAGTGACAATGATAAAGAGATGGATAAAAGGGGGGAATGAAGAAGAGTTGTTGATATTGAATGAGAGAGAGAGAGAGAGAGAGCACAAGTGGATATGTAAGATGGAATGGAATAAAAAAAACACAAGCAAGGAAAGAGGAACAAGAGATAATTAATGCAGAGAAGATGGAGTTAACATAAAAAATGCGATAAGTAATGCATAGGAGAAAGGGGAGAAAGGGGGGGTGAGAACAAGAAGTTAATTAAGCACGAGTGAAGGAAGACTTGGAAAAAATCATGATGAAGGGGTTGGAAGAGTAGAGGATAATGAGGGGGCAAAGAGGAATAAAGAGGATAAATAAGGAAGAGAGGTAAAGGGACGAACGCGATAATTATGTTAATGAAGCGAGGGTGATAATTATGATTGGAGAGTAAGAGAATGATGATAATGAGAGAAAAAAGAAGAAAATGAAAATGGAAAGCAAGACGAAGATAATTATATAAAAAAAGATGAAGAGTGGGATAAAAAAATGATACTAAGATGGAAAAGAGGAACAGGACGATAATTATGATGGCCAATGGAAAATTAGCCGATAATTAAAGTAGTGAGAGGACATAGAATTATAATAAAGATGGGGAGTGGAAACAAGATAATAATTAATTGGACTTTAGGAAGAAGACATGAAAGAAACTCGAGATACACGAGAGAGAGAGAGAGAGAGAGAGAGAAAGAGAATTACAACAAATTACCAAGAATAAGACCAAAGCAAAGAAATAAAACAAAAGAAAGAATTAAATGAACAGACAATGTGGAAAAAATATCAAATTAAAAAAAAAGAAAAAGAAAAAGAAAATAATAATATAATAAACAATACAACTAAAAAAAATTAAAACGAAGAAAAAATTGAAAATAAAATAACTATGAAATTAACTATAAACCAAAATACAACAAGAACTAAGAATTAACAAACTCAGAAAATACAACAAAATAAAAAAGGAAATTTGAAAAGAATGAAATACAATAAAATGAATAACACACAATAATATGAATGATAAATAATAAATAAAATTAACACTAAATAAAAGACATTAAATCAGAGTTAGCATCGTGTCCGTCCGCCATACCCAGAGACAACTAACTACAGGACACAACCAAACACATAGTCATTAATAAAACCTTGAGTGTTTCAGTGAGAGATGAGAGACAGTGAGAGATGAGAGATAGTGAGAGATGAGGGATAGTGAGAGATGAGGGATAGTGAGAGATGAGGGATAGTGAGAGATGAGGGATAGTGAGAGATGAGGGATAGTGAGAGATGAGGGATAGTGAGAGATGAGGTAGGAGAGATGAGGATAGTGAGAGATGAGGGAAGGAGATGAGAAGTGAGAGATGAGGATAGTGAGAGAGGATGGGATAGTGAGAGAAGGAGAGATGAGGGATAGGAGAGATGAGGGATGTGAGAGATGAGGGATAGTGAGAGATGAGGGATGGTGAGAGATGAGAGATAGTGAGAGATGAGAGAGAGTGAGAGATGAAAGATATTCAGGAAGCGAGGAGGAGATCAAAGTCACACACCTGAGAATCAACTTAATGGTCTTTAGAGGAAAGTTGAGGAAGGAAGAAATTAATTAAGAACGATTAGGTCAACCTTGTGGGGGAGGGAGGGGAGGGAGGGACGAGTTGGATGGGTCTTCAGTATAGCCCAATCATCCTTCCTAGACGGAGACAGACAGACAGACAGACACAGGTAAACAAGACATCCACACACAGACGTATAAATAAACAGAAATATGTACACAACTAACATCCTACCCCTTCAGAACCCCCTACATTTCTCCTACAAAACAACCCCCTACTCACCCCACAAAACCCCACTCCTCCACCCAAGAACCCCCTCCCTCCATCACTCACCCTCCATCCAAGAACCCCCTCCACTCCACAGAACCCACTCACTCCAAGAACCCCTCCATCACCCAAAACCCCCACTCCCTCCATCACCCTATTTGACCTCTGCCCTCCATCCCAAGAACCCCACCCTCCATCACTCCACAACCACCCCTCCATCACTCCCACAGAACCCCCACCTCCACTCCTCACCCCCCCTCCATCACTTCCTCTCCCCCTCTCCATCACTCCCACAACAACCCCTCCTCCCTACCACACCTCACGCCACTACCACCACCCACCACTAATCTGTTGTGAGAGTTTGGCTCCGCATCAAAGAGAAGATAATCCAGGAGCGGACGAGACGGTAATGAACGGGTAATAACTGGAGTGAACCACAGACTATCCCACTGAGTCAGGTGAGGCTAACCCGGCCGATCACTGGCTATCTGAGGCTACAATGCGATGTGTGAGACTGCCTGAAGAATGCCTCAATCCACCTGTGATTATGTGGGAATGTTTTAATCCATATGAGGCTACCTGAGAATGTTTTAACTCATATGAGGCTATATTTAGGGTTACCTGACGTCTTTATCCGGCTGAAGCTACGTGAGACTGTCTTATAATTTCTTAATCCACCTGAGGCTCCCTACGCCTACTGGGAAGGGGACGCTAAATTTAGACTTCAAAAAGATTCTTAAAGATCAAAGAAGGAACATTGGAAGGCCTTATAAGGTGAGGTAAGATATTATACTATTCAAATGATGTACTATAAAGGTTCGTACATCATCTGGATAAAATGGCAGGAGGTAGCAAGGTTGGGACAAAAAATAGCCAGGAGGTAGCAAGGTTGGGACAAAAATAGCCAGGAGGTAGCAAGGTTGGGATAAAAATAGCCAGGAGGTAGCAAGGTTGAGACAAAAATAGCCAGGGAGGTAGCAAGGTTGGGACAAAAAATAGCCAGGAGGTAGCAAGGTTGAGACAAAAATAGCCAGGAAATAACAATGTTGGGATAACAAGTAGCCAATAAAATGCGAAAAACATGAAAAAAAAATAGCCAAGAACCTGGTAGCATCAGGACAAAAACAGACATTAAATTGGTACCACACGGGAAAAAAAATAGCCAAAAATGGGTAGAAACAAGAAAACAAAAACAATTACGGAATCAGTATCACCATGAGAAAAAAGTACCATGAAAAATATAATCATAAGAATAGCAAAACCATGACCAATATAGCCATCAAAATAACAACATGGCGGAAAACGACCATAGAATAGGTAGAAAATCGGAATCAAGGCACTAAATGGGTAACAACAATGGTGGCAGAGAGTAACAATCAGCGAAGGTGTTTGTGTGAGCTGTGAGGATTACAGGTGGTGGCCTGGAGGAGGAGGAGGATGAGAAACGTATGCAGGTCAACATGGCGGGAGTTCTGGCTACTATAGAGACGTGGGAAAGGCAGTAACAGCGCGTTCTCGAATGATTTAGTTGACGGAGAGAGAATACACAATACCTGAATTCCGACACACACACACACACACACACACAAAGACGCGAGAGCATCCTACACGCAATTCTCCTCTCAACACAACGATAATCTGTCCCATGGGAGCCTCCCTCACACGCAACCCTAACACTTAACCGTCCATACAGTGCCAGTGATGACCCCCTAAACGGTGCCGCCGTGATGTATGGCCGACTAAATTTGATTCTGAGTGGGATTAACGCTGAAATGGGGAGGTTGAGTGGGTCCACACACACACACACACACACACACACACACACACACACACACACACACACACACACGTTAAAGATAAATCAGACGAATAACTTTAATGATAAAACATTAATAATCCTAAAAGGTGTAATGCGTTAAGAGAATATTCTCTATAAGAAAGTCAAACTGATGGGCGTGGGTGGATGGGAGAATAATGGTGATGGATGGAAAGGTGTGGTGATGGATGGGAAGGTGTGGTGATGGATGGGATGGGATGGTGTGGTGATGGATGGGAAGGTGTGGTGATGGATGGGAGGTGTGGTGATGGATGGGAAGGTGTGGTGATGGATGGGGAAGAGGTGTGGTGATGGATGGGATGATGTGGTGATGGATGGGAAGGTGTGGTGATGGATGGGATGATGTGGTGATGGATGGGAAGGTGTGGTGATGGATGGGATGATGTGGTGATGGATGGGAAGGTGTGGTGATGGATGGGATGGGATGATGTTGATGGATGGGAAGGTGTGGTGATGGATGGGAAGGTGTGGTGATGGATGGGAAGGGATGGTGGTGGATGGGAAGGTGTGGTGATGGATGGATGATGTGTGGTGATGGATGGGAAGGTGTGGTGATGGATGGGAGGTGTGGTGATGGATGGGATGATGTGGTGATGGATGGGAAGGTGTGGTGATGGATGGGATGATGTGGTGATGGATGGGAGGTGTGGTGATGGATGGGGAAGGGTGGTGATGGATGGAAAGGGATGGTGGTGGATGGGAAGGTGTGGTGATGGATGGGATGATGTGGTGATGGATGGGAAGGGATGGTGGTGGATGGGGAAGGTGTGGTGATGGATGGGAAGGGTGGTGATGGATGGGAAGGTGTGGTGATGGATGGGATGGGATGATGTGGTGATGGATGGGAAGGTGTGGTGATAGATGGGAAGGTGTGGTGATGGATGGGAAGGTGTGGTGGATGGGATGATGTGGTGATGGATGGGAAGGGATGGTGGTGGATGGGAAGGTGTGGTGATGGATGGGAAGGTGTGGTGATGGATGGGAAGGTGTGGTGATGGATGGGAAGGTGTGGTGATGGATGGGAAGGTGTGGTGTGATGGATGGGAAGGCGTGGTGATGGATGGGAAGGTGTGGTGATGGATGGGAAGGTGTGGATGATGGATGGGGATGGGATGATGTGGTGATGGATGGGAAGGGGATGGTGGTGGATGGGAAGGTGTGGTGATGGATGGGAAGGTGTGGTGATGGATGGGAAGGTGTGGTGATGGATGGGAAGGGTGTGGTGATGGATGGGGATGGGATGATGTGGTGATGGATGGGAGGGATGGTGATGGATGGGAAGGTGTGGTTGGGGAGGTGTGTGGTGATGGATGGGAAGGTGTGGTGATGGATGGGAAGGTGTGGTGATGGATGGGAAGGTGTGGTGATGGATGGGAAGGTGTGGTGGATGGGATGATGGTGGTGATGGATGGGAAGGGATGGGTGGTGGATGGGGGTGTGGTGATGGATGGGAAGGTGTGGTGATGGATGGGAAGGTGTGGTGATGGATGGGAAGGTGTGGTGATGGATGGGAAGGTGTGGTGATGGATGGGAAGGGGTGGTGATGGATGGGAAGGTGTGGTGATGGATGGGAAGGTGTGGATGATGGATGGGATGGGATGATGTGGTGATGGATGGGAAGGGATGGTGGTGGATGGGGAAGGGTGTGGTGATGGATGGGAAGGTGTGGTGATGGATGGGAAGGTGTGGTGATGGATGGGAAGGTGTGGATGATGGATGGGATGGGATGATGTGGTGATGGATGGGAAGGGATGGTGATGGATGGGAAGGTGTGGTGATGGATGGGAAGGTGGTGATGGATGGGAAGGTGTGGTGATGGATGGGAAGGTGTGGTGATGATGATGGGAAGGTGTGGTGATGGATGGGAAGGTGTGGTGATGGATGGGAAGGTGTGGTGATGGATGGGAAGATGTGGTGATGGATGGGAAGGTGTGGTGATGGATGGGATGATGTGGTGATGGATGGGAAAGGTGTGGTGATGGATGGGAAGGGGTGGTGATGGATGGAAGGGGATGGTGGTGGATGGGAAGGTGTGGTGATGGATGGGAAGGTGTGGTGATGGATGGGATGATGTGGTGATGGATGGGAAGGGGTGTGGTGATGGATGGGATGATGTGGTGATGGATGGGAAGGGTGGTGATGGATGGGAGGAAGATGGTGATGGATGGGGAAGGCGTGGTAGTGGATGGAAAGGGGTGGGGGTGGATGGGAAGTCGTGGGGGTGGATGGGAAGTCGTGGAGGTGGATGGAAAGGTGTGGTGGTGGATGGGACGGTTAAAAGGTTAGGGTGGCGAAAAGAATCATTAGGATTCAGGGTGAGGAGGGGCGTGTGGGCGTGGGGCTAGATAGAGGAGGGAGGAATGGCCGTCAATAGAATCCGCAGCACCAGCACAATCTATTCACCAAGCGGGGGCTCCTTCCCTCACTCGCTTTCATTAAGTGGCCTTATCTCTCAATCTTGGTAGTCAGTCTCTCTCTCTCTCTCTCTCTCTCTCTCTCTCTCTCTCTCATCCTACACTTTTCTTCGTTCCCCATTTCATCTCTAAACTTTCCTCATTCCCTCTTCCGCTATTTCTGCCTCATTTCCGTCATTCTTCCTCTTGTTATCATTCAATCTTACACACCGACTCACCCCATGAGAAAAGCAGCCAGTGTCCGAGTCTCTCTCTCTCTCTCTCTCTCTTTCCCATGTTCGTACTGCCAGATATACTCCCCAAGACCACCACAAGAACCGCTAGAAGAACTCCCCAGGTTCAAAGGTCAAGGTCAAATACAAAGACCTCACCCAAGCCAACCCGGCGTGAACTGGCACCTCCCTCGAGTGCACTCAAGTTTTATTTCGTTGTATTTTCAGGTTATCTTATTCCCTCTCTTCTTGTGTCTTCCACCTCTGCCCTGAACATTTCTTTATCACCCCATCTCTTTTGTTTCCTCCCTCCCCCCACCCCTCCTCCCTGACCCTCTCTCTCTCTCTCTCTCTTCGTTCTCTCTTCTCGATCTTTCACTGCACGGAGTCTTTGCTAACTTCTTTCGTCTTTGTTCGTCTTCTCTTGGCTGTTTCCTTTCTCCCGTTTGTTTGTTATATATATTTTTTTTCACTTGGTCCCTGTTCTTCCATTCCTCTCCTCTCCCTTTTCTTTACTATTTTTTTTCTAGTTTCTTCCATTTCTCTTCTCTTATTGATCCTGGGTTTCCTTTTTCTTTTTCATTTCCATCTTATTTTTTCTTTCTTCCTTTTCCTCCTGTTTTTATCTTATTTCCCCTTTCCTCTACGTAGTTATCTTCTTTTTCTTCTGTGATTCCTCTTTCTGCTCTTCACTTCTACATCATTCCCATCCTGTCCTTGTCTTTCTTCCTCCACCTAGTTTTCTTTCTTTCCCTCTTCCTATTTTGCTTCCATCTCTTCCTCGTCCCTCTACTTTTACTAATCTTCTGCACCTCCTCTTTCAATCTTTCCTTCTCCTCCTTCTCTATCTCTTCCCCTCCTCCCCTCGTCGTCGCAGGAACCCCGGGCAAGACCTCATGCCTGTCTCCATGTGTTATCTTCTGTGAAAATTTCTTCAGCTTTTGCCTAAATAAATTCCATTTGTCCCTAATGTTCCTCCTCTAATGCCCCCACCCCACTCCCCCTCCTCCTACTCCTTCCCCAACACACACACTCCCTTCCCCACTACCACTCCCTCCCACACCTCCCTTCCACCTCCGTTTCCCCCCTCACATACTCCTCCTCATTTCCCTCCCCACACACACTTCCTTCCTTCCTTACCTCCTCTCCCTAATCCCTCTCTTCTCCACACTCCTTTTCCCTCCCCACTCACACTCCCTTCCCCATTCTACTCCCCTCCTCTTCCGGGATTATTTTAGCAGACGGTGGAGTTAGGAGGCGGATGTGGGTGGAGTGAGAGGTGGAAGGAGGAGGTGAGGGAGTGAAGATGGAGGTTGAAATAAGAGGAGAGGGGCTGGGAAAGAAGGAGTGTGTGAGAGGAGGAGGAGGAGAGGATGTGTAGAATGGAGGAGGAGAGGAGAAGGGGGGGTGGAGGAGTTAGGCAGTCTCTTTTTACGAGTTTTTCCAATTTCAGGGATCTCTTTCTGGCTCTTCCAACATTCCTTATAGACGAGACCTCAGCGATACCACACACACACACACACACACACACACACACACACACATGACAGACAACTAAATGTTTCGCCAAACAACACCCTGTCCACCACCACCACCACCCAACACTTACCGAACCACTGACCTTTTCTACAATAGGTCGTGGAGAGTCAAGTGGTTGGAACGTTGGAATCACACACCATTATTCTCAAGTAGTGAGCGTCATGCAGGGTCGCTCATTTCCATTTGGGTTCATTCATTGGGTGTGAGTATACAAGTAATTTCTATCTATTCGTGGTTGACCAAAAGTAACAAAACAGAAATTAACGCAATTAAAAAGTAATTTACAATCGAGTGATTTCTTTACCTTCAGCTAACTAGTGATGTTAAGTCATGTGAAGTTATGTGAGGGGCGAGCGTCTGGCGGTTTACAGTTTCTTGGGGCATAAAATGGCGGAGTTAATGGTCATGGCCAAGCACAGGTGTAGCGGCATGTGTGGGGTCTTCACTACACAGGAGGCAGGTGTGAGGGGAGAGGCACCACCAAGGAGACAGGTGTGAGGGGAGAGGCACCACCAAGGAGACAGGTGTGGGGGAGGAGGAATACCGCTCTAGGTCGGTGCTACACATTACCCTTTTTATTGTGTCGGCTGAAGGCGTTGTTGCCTCCAGTTTACGCCCTGGGTGCACCAAATGGTCCCACCACCGTGGAGAGCGAGAAACAAAATACACCGAGTGAATATTTTAGTAGTACAGACTAATGCTTGAGTTTGTTTCTCGACGTGTGTGTGTGTGTGTGTGTGTGTGTGTGTGTGTGTGTGTGAGGGCGACCCATCCAACCAACCTCCTTCACCGGACAAGATTAATAGCGCGATGAAGCTCCACTGAAGGCGACGCAATATCGATCACGTAACACAAACAAAGACCTGTGATTAAAGTACAGAGGTGACGCTGAGGTGTGATCCGGGGGAGGGGGAGGGGCAGGACGACGACGACGACGACGACGACGACGACGACGACGACGACGACGAGGAGGAGGAGGGGTGAGAATAATATCGTGAGTCAATGTGTGGCGTCCAGCGAGGCTCTTACAGGCGATAAGAACCCCCTGACGAAGGTATCTTGGCTGAGTAATGCCGATCCTCGCTGTCCAGCCTTAATACTGCCTTCACTCCTGGACACTACTGGCTGTCCGATCACCAGAGGTGCTGACGGTGTAGAAGTTGAGGGTGATGGGTTAGGAGGAAGGGGGTAATGGGTATAGGGGAGTTAGGGTGGAAGTAATGGGTTTAGGGGTGTAAATATGGAGGATTTACGTAAGGAGGGAGGGATGGGTAAGGAAATATGTGGGCGTTATTAGGTTGGGGAGGTAGGAGGTGTTTGTTCACTGTCCAGGCTTTACTGCTACATGGAGGATGTTGTTAAACTTTAGTCGGGACTAATAATAATAATAATAATAATAATAATAATAATAATAATGAGAAAATTGCTTGGCGTTCAATTAATACCTCTTAAAATTTTTCAGTAAAATCCATGACACGTATGTGTTTCTGCATACACAAGCCACCACCGACAACAGCTAACGCAGTATACCATCAACAACAGCTGACACAAGCCACCACCGACAACAGCTGACAGAAGCCACCACCAACAACAGCTGACACAAGCCACCACCGACAACAGCTGACGCAGTATACCATCAACAACAGCTGACACAAGCCACCATCAACAGCTGACACAAGCCACCACCAACAACAGCTGACAAGCCACCACCAACAACAGCTGACACAAGCCACCACCAACAACAGCTGACACAAGCCACCACCGACAACAGCTAACGCAGTATACCATCAACAACAGCTGACACAAGCCACCACCAACAACAGCTGACACAAGCCACCACCGACAACAGCTGACACAAGCCACCACCGACAACAGCTGACAGAAGCCACCACCAACAACAGCTGACACAAGCCACCACCGACAACAGCTGACGCAGTATACCATCAACAACAGCTGACACAAGCCACCATCAACAGCTGACAGAACATTAAACGGTAGGTAACGGGGTCGCCAATGAATTCATGAAAAAGTTGACAGAACACATTAATCATCTCTATATATACTGGTAAGGTCACGCCGGGTGGTGGCGATATAGTTGAAGCGTCGCTGATCCGCGTTAACTTTTTCTTCTTCACTTTAAGATTTTTACTTTATCAATGTGTTTCACGCGCCAGTTTTACTTCCCGGCTTCGGATATCTAGATCAACACTTGATTGTTAATATTACTTGAAATTCCAAAATATAAAGAAAATAAATTAAAAAATGAAGAGCTCTCTATATTAACCAAACACACCTCATTCCACCAGCCAATCAGATGCGTTGATAGAATCTGCCCGAGACTGAGGCGGAATTAGTTATGATTTCCAAGTCGATCGCAACACCAACTATAATATCTCTTTCACATAAAAAAATGTCTGACACGACGCTGAAAACAATTCGATTTACAACTGCGAAAATCTACAACTTGGTTCGTATCGCAAATTATTACCGACGGACTGTTGTTCCCTTTAACTAGAGAAGCAGAGACTAGACAATAAAACCCTGAGCTCTAACTCCTTTGTTTTTCGGGTATTTTACTGCAGAATTTAACAACACAGCTTCGTATTAAAACTGCTACAACAACAACAACAACAACAGCGTACCAATATCCTTCATCCTCGTCAAAAGTTAGAAAATAAATACCGAGGGATTATGGTACGGTTTGAACGCGGCGTGGAACATGACTGCTGTATAACATGTGTTGTGGAATATCAATAACAACGACACACCATATTCACAGCTTTGCAGGTGTTGACGATCTGTACTGGAGCCACAAACCTGTATAGTGCATGAGGCCAACAATAATGGAGCCACACATCTGTACAGCACAGGAGACCAACAATACTGGAGCCACACATCTGTACAGCAGGAACAACACAGTTAGCACCACCAATCCACACAAAACATCTACATTACCTGAGGAGGAACACACGAGGGTAAATATCCTTCTCTAATTTCTTCATTCCATCTATGCAAAACCCGAGGAGGTATACTGTGTCCCCATCACACCGATCATCTTACTGCTTTAATAAACGTGTGTGGATAACGTCACCAGAGCCTCACTCGTCCCCTCCAGAATCTCTTGCCTCCTTCACATTTTGTCATCTGAATCAACTCAATGTCAGAAGCAGAAGTAAAGGAGAAGGAAATAAAAATAAAATAAATAAAAAAAAACGATAGTCAACACAGCAGCCAGTAGACAAAAAAACTCAACAGACTACAACATAACAACAGGACCACCGCTACTCTTTGGTCCCCGTTTCATAACTCACAATTTTAGTCGTTATTTTTACTCTGCTTTACATTTTTTCCCTTCTGCTTGTGGATTATCTCTCCTCTGTTTTTTCTCCTCTTCCATACACTATTTTGTCGCTTCCTTTCATTTTCATTCTCTAAAATTCTAAGTCAATTTTTTTCTCCAGTTTGGGATATTCTCTTTCTTTTTGCCGTCCGTAACTTTTTGCGGCCACCAGTTTTTTTTTTTTAATCCTGTATTCAGCGTCCGATAACAAAATTCTTGCACTTTTGTTTATTTCATTATTCGCATCGCTGTTTTCTTTCTTTCTCTAACACTCTCTACCCGTTCTCTCGTTTTTTCTTTCGTTATTTATTTTTTTCTTTATTAATCTTATGTTGTGTTAAATTGTCTGGGTATTTGGCTACTAAAAATCCCTGTCCGCTTATTGCGTGATGTAAAGTGTATTGTACAGTTTTAGGGAAAGATGAGGAATTTCGTAAGAAGAAGAAAAGAAGAAAGAAAAGAAAATAGAAAGAAGAATGAAAGAAGAATGAAGAAAGAAGAAAAAAATAAGAAAGAGCAGCAGCTCGTAATATTACCTGAATAATAATAAAACACCTCTCACACAAAAGGCGATAAGTAAGAACACACACTAGAAATGTCTATCTAACCACAGCCATGTCTTTATTAATTATCTTTATTATCTTTATCAACTGGTGTGCATATATGCAATTCACGTTGAGACACATATTGGAATATTTTGGTCATGTACGTTAAAAGGAATTTACCTTTTCACGCGACTTATTCAATAAGCTTAGCGCTCGGGTAGCAGTGCTAAGGTGATGGTGATTAAACATGGGTGGACGTGACCGTAGACTTTACTCACACACACACTACGACTACTACTACTACTACTTTTTTTTTTAAAGACGTGGCCTCCAGCCTCCCCAATAGCCACACCTTCGCCACCATTTAATTACCTTAATATTAAATATCCTAATACATAAGTAGCTATCCTATCTGTGTTAAATTAGTTGAGCCGCAGATCTATGCGGCATTCAGTGACAGTAGCCTCATAGTCAATATCTGCGACTGCGACTACTACTACTACTACTACTACTACTACTACTTTGCTGTTACTAAGAATCTACACACACACACACACTCCAGTTAGGTCAAGTCAAGTCAAGTCAGGGTACGTTAGGTCAGGTTCTTTAAGAGCAGACCTCTCTCTCGCCTTAACTCATAAGCAGACTCGGTGACTCTCAACCCCGCTCTCACTCCCTCACCGCCATCACCCCCCCCGCCATCCCCCCCCCACCCACCGCCCCAACCACCTCCCCCCCCACCCCTCTTCCCTCCCCCCAAACAGACGTAATCGTTTCTTAAATGCGGAACTCTTTTTTCTTGTGCTTCAGACGTTCCTTTTTTACAACGTCTTTAGCTAAACTTCTGCAGTTTCATTAGCCCCTTTTCTTGATCTTTGCTTTCAACTGCAAAATCTTTTGTGAAGTGGTGAAGAAAACGTTTCCCACGAGGAGGGTCCCCTGTGTGTAATAATAATAATAATAATAATAATAATTAACGGTTTATTGAAAGAGCTTGGCAGCCAGAAGGCTGAAAATATACAGTTACTAATTTGGGGAATGGGTTTCGAATTACAAATAATATACAAGTAACATAAGTGATACAAATAAGATATATAATAACTTAGATGGGGAAAAGCTCAAACTACAGTGCATTTCAACATAGTGACAGTCAAGAAGTAGTATTTACTGGGAGTGAATACACTGGTTTATTACAAGTTATTGATAATTTTTACAATGGTTGGGACTGGGCTGTTCTTATAGCGATCAGTTCATCACGTATGGGCTGGATGCGGTTGTGGTGTCGAACAGCAATTCTCGGGCTAGGGATCTCAGGTGGTAGTAGGAGCCGGTGTCGAGGATGGTGTAGAAGCTTCTTACCAAATTTGCAGATGAGGTCGTGGTGATGGTCAGTGAGAGTCGAAAGGGTCAGTGTGTTGAGCTTCTTGATTATGGGAGGAAGGGAGAGAATAATCTTGCATGCCCTCTTTTGCACTTTTCTAGGTGTTTACGTTGTGTGGCATTTGGGAGGAAGACCAGGTAGGGAGGCATAGTTGAGCTTGGGAAGTATGAATGTTGTATAACACTGAGGAGCTCGGGTGCAGGAACTCCGAGGGACTTGAGTCGGCGGAGGAGGTGGAGACGGAAACTGGAGGATTTGACAACTTCACTGACGTGTGGTTTCCAATTTAGTTTGTTATCTATGGTGACGCCGAGGAGCTTCGTGGAATCTACAACCTGGAGTGTGTTCGGACCTAAAGTAATGGAAGGAGGTGGGACAATGTCGGAAGAGAGGTTGATGTGCATAACCATGGTCTAGGTATGGTTGATGGTGACATGGTTGTTGGTGGCCCAGTTTTGGAGACTGTTCAATAAATCCTGAAGGGCGGTATAGTTGGGAGCAGAATTGTTGATGCTGATCCCAATGGTGGAGTCGTCGACATATTTCCAACGAGCAGGGGTTTCTCTTAGGGCATCATTGATGAGCATAAGGAAGCAGAGTGGTCCCATCTTGGTGCCTTGGTGTGTGTGATGACCAGGTGTGTGCTGTGTGTGTGTGTGTGTGTGTGTGTGTGCGTGCGTGTGTTGTGTGTGTGTGTGTGTGTGTGTGTGTGTGTGTGTGTGTGTGTGTGTGTCAGTCCGTACAGAGCTTTCTTTCAAAAACTTACGGGGAAAAAATAAATAAGAGATCGTAATTTGGTGCTTAGTAACGCAGGTCTCGTTACCACATTTCCATTAAGTCCAGTTTAATCATGAGCATTTTTGGACCTGATAAACATTAGCGGGGTATATATATCCTACACCTGTTTCATAAAAGGTTTAGTTTACAGGTGGTAATAAGATTAGCATACAGGATATAAAAAGCATATTTTATAGTGTAATATATGTTAAAAATAAATTACCTTACATTAGCCAGGTTATTGTCTAACACCTAAAATAATCCAGATGTTATGTATCCCTACACCTGTTATGTTTACCCACACACCTGATATGTTTCCACACACCTGATATGTATCCCAACACCTGTTAAGTTTACCCACACACCTGATATGTATCCCTACACCTGTTATGCTTACCCACACACCTGATATGTATCCCTACACCTGTTATGTTTACCCACACACCTGATATGTATCCCTACACCTGTTAAGTTTACCCACACACCTGATATGTATCCCTACACCTGCTATGTTTACCCACACACCTGATATGTATCCCTATACTTGGTAAGTTTACCCACACACCTGATATGTATCCCTATACCTGCCATGTTTACCCACACACCTGTTATGTATCCCTACACCTCTTCTGTATCTCTACACTACTATGTTTACCTACACAGCTGCCATGTATCCCCACACCTGCTTCCTACTCTCACACACCTGTCCTGCGTACCCCTGCCACCATCTGACTCAATCATTCAATAACTCATTCACTCACACAAATATTCACTCAACCACAAACCCACATTCACTCATTCGGCTCACTCATACATTATCACTCACACCCTTATTCGCCCACACAATCACTCACCAACACACTCGATCACTCACTCACAAACACCCACACTCACTTTCACCCACACACAGACTTACTGAATCACCCATCCACTCACTCACTAACTCATCCCTTCAGCCACACACACACACCCACGCCCACGCCCACACCCACACCCACACACACACACACACCCACACACACACACACACACACAATACAAAACAAATATCGACAGCTCAGGGCGTGAATTCCTCTCATGCCCAATAACCATAACAAGATTTCAAATAAAATATCTTAACCAACTTAATATTTTTTACAAAAAGATTATCTGAATAATACAGCATTATTGAGTGTGTGTGGGTGTGTGCGTGTGTGTGTGTGTGTGTTTTAACAGTTCCATAATGGATCAGTACTTAGGCAGCCTGAATAATCCATGAAGTTGAACAAACATGTGTAAGTAACACACACACACACACACACACACACACACACACACACACACACACACACACACGTACTGTTTGAACAAGAAACATTTGACGAGAATAATCTATTATTTTTGTGGACAGTTTAAACCCAAGTTAAACTCAAAGCTATATAAAATTCAGAGGAGTTAAGCTATAAGTAAAATATCCCGGACTATAAAATCCGACTAAAATATTAACCGGGACTAAGCGCACGAAAATACTCCAAGAATATTTTTGGTCAATAATGCTTGCAACATTCAACGAACAGGTCTGAAAAAAATACCTTCGCATGATGCACGTCTCTCAGTATTAGAGGGAATGGCTCACGGTCCAAATTCGATGTATACATAACCTATTGTTAGCTGTGTGTGTGTGTGCGTGTGCGTGTGTGTGTGTGTGTGAGTGTGTGTTTGTGTGTATGTGTGTGTGTGGAAGAGGGGTGGGGGGTTGATTCCGTACTGATGGCTCTACTCTATCTCTCACACTTGTTATGTAGTTCCACACCTTTGCACTTCCTCACCCGCCATGTACTTCCACACCCACTATGAACACACCTCCATACCCCACATTCATTTGTTACGAGTATATACTGTACTATACACCCATGTCTCCATAGTTGCTACGAATCCCTCACATCTGTTTTAAAATATCCACACCTATCGTCTGCATCCACACCTATCGTCTGCATCCACACCTACGTTCTTACCTGACATCTGCCCTATATTGAGACTCCTTTCCTGTTGATACTTGCTGTTTGTAAGCTTCTGTTACTCCTCTTCCTGTGTTTCTTCTGCTTCCTCTTATCCATATTCCCTCTTCGTTTCCTTTCTCCCCTCTCATCTTCACCATCTAACCCCCCCATGTCTTAATCACCCCACATACCGACAACTTCCAGAGTAAAAAGATCTCACATAACGGCTCCACAACCCCTAGATAGGTCGACTTGGCTCCTCTGACGACCCTTCCAGGCTCCAACATCTGACACAGCTTTTTTGGTTGTTGTTGTTACTTTGTGTGAAAACTAAATCAACTTCTCGACACTGATGACTCCATATAGACTACGATTCAGAAACTTTATACCTTAGATGGAAGTTTAAATATAGAGTTTGGTGGACGGTATAGGTTCAGTTACTGTATTTCTCCGCCGCGGTAACAGTGTTGTGAAGTTTGGTGCCTTAGACGTAGAAATGAATGGAAAATAGATCTAAGAGTAAATGTACTTATTTTACCCAAGTGATTCACAAACAGTAAAGGTTGAGTAATTTCCTTGCATGTGAAAAAAAATTGTATCACCTGAATGGTTTACACACCTCAGCATTTTACCAGATGATTAAGCATCCTAACACCACCCTCCAGTTGGGTTAAGTTTAATAGGTTAGGTTAAGTTTGGCTGGGCTGGGTTAATCATCAAGTGAAACAAGCTGGGGTGTGTGACCTTCAGATAGTCCAAATATTCTCTTCCTTAGGTGAGGTCAAAGGTCAATGTCACGGTGTTAAAAAAAATCCTGGATGATCTTCTAAGAATTTCGAGGTTAATTTCATACTCAGCAGGTGGGCTATAAGTTGATAAAGAAGAGCCGTGTTACCTGAGATTCTTGCCTCACCTGCGACATACATGGACCGAGAGGAAGCGAGGGAGGGAGAGGGACCATGCTGGGTCATGTGTTGCTACTTCCCCGGGGTGAGGATATGAAAGAACTGTAGGAAGGAAGGAGGGAAGGAAGGAAGGAAGGAAGGAAGGAAGGAAGGACACAGAAAATGATAATAAATGTAAATTCTATAAAAGGAAAGACAGACAACAGTGACTGATGAACGGAACACTCTACTATAGGCCCTTTTTCCACCAGAAGATAAGAAGTATAAAAATGAGAGAGAGAGAGAGAGAGAGAGAGAGAGAGAGAGAGAGAGAGAGAGAGAGAGAGAGAGAGAGAGAGAAATGGTTTCACTATGAAACTATAAACCCACAAACGAGTTCTCATCCTCTCACTTATTTTCCACTTCTCCCAAACCCCTCCCCCCTTGCTATTATCCAAACCCTCCTCCTACCCCCCACTACCACACACCCCCTCCTCCTACCCCACACACGCACTCACTACCGGAGAAGACACACACCGCACCACACGACACAGGGTGACGCCGGGCACAACAGATAGATTCCTACTGCAGATCTCAGTTGTATACAAGATAAACATAACAGAAGCTCTATAAGACTGTGTGTGTGTGTGTGTGTGTGTGTGAGTGTGGAGGAGGTGTGTGTGTGTGTGTGTGTGTGTGTGTGTGTGTGTGTGTGAGACGGTAGGTGGATCTTTCCCCATTCATCTCACCCTCCTCTTCCGTCCCATCCTTTCCTCTCTCCTCCCTCCTCCCCTATATTTTTTTTCGACGAATGGGGTAAAGGGGAGGCTGGTGTATTCATGGGGGTGAACTTGATGGATGGGGTGTCACTCAGTAGGACAGGTCGCCGCCCCCCACCCCCCTCATCTACACACACATTTACTCTTTATGTTCAGGACTGATAAAAGTGTCATTTTTATCTTGACAGGGAAAAATAAGTAC
>NW_024726503.1:505000-540000 GCF_018991925.1 Homarus americanus
CCACTTTCCTCTGAAACATTTCATTCCACCTTTTATGACAGGATTCTTCACCTCTGCGTAACAGTCACCATTCCTCTCTTTTTCCCTCTTACTTTCCCATTTATTTCCACTAAAGCCAATCACATTCACGTCACTTTTTCAATTCCTTTAGTCCTCTATTTCCACGACTTTCACCACTTAATCTGGCAACACTGCATGTGCTGGCTGTGAAGTTTGTGCAAACATTGTCAACATTTATTTCTTCTCATTTTTATTTTTTTTTACCAGCCAGAGAGACAATGCCTTCCACAAACACTCATCCATCCCATCGCAACCCCCCCCCCCTTCCCCATCACACCCTTCATCACCTGTGAAATCCATTAAGAGGTCCTGCACAGCTTGGTTAAAATTTTTGAACAGCCCTCCCCTCGGTCGCACCAAATATGATATAAAATCTATATTTTTACACTATCCTTTTGTTTGACTGCTTTTGCGTTTAGCGCACTGAAAGGTAAAGATCGCAAACCAATATATATATATATATATATATATATATATATATATATATATATATATATATATATATATATATATATATATATATAAGAAATTTTGAAGCAAGGGCTTCGTCGGAAGGGAAGTCACCGAACACGTGAATTGTCCAGCAGTAGATTGATACACACTGATGGTAATGACGAAGAAGACGATGGTGATGATGATAGCAGGTTAGTTAAGAAAAATTACCTCACGATCAGGTGATACAAATAGAGAAAACGTGAGAGAACAGCGGCCCCAAGGTGCAGCTCCAACCTAAGCTTCCACACCTGACTGATGTCGAACCTCGCTTTCACGAGACCCACACATTATCGTGGAATATTAATGTGTCGTGACGAGCGGCGAAATCCCAGACGACACTACGGAGCAGAAGGCCACGACTCCCTTGACAGGACACAGCTGACTCTGATTCATGGAGTCTCACATTAACCTAAAGACTCACCAATTCTAAGATTCCTCGAGGTGTTTCTGTATTCCAAGGAACAACTGAATGTATCTTAGGAGAAACATAAAAGGTCAGCGTCATGAGAACCTCCGAAAACTTTTTCTGTTAAAACGTAGGTGTTGGTTCACTTGAGGGCAGGTGACTACAACAGCAGCAGCAGGAAGCCAACGTTAACAGCAGCAGCAGGAGGTCAACGACAACAGCAGGGAACATCATCCTGTCTACCGCTGAGTGCCAAAAGCAACTACATGTAAAATATGCAGGTAACACACAAGTGTCGGTATTGTCATGGTAAGTTTGAAAAAGATCGGAGGATACTGTCTTTAATACAAGCGTCAGACACGTATGAATGAATAAATAAATTACATAAATATATACATACATGCATACATACATACATACATGCAACTTAAACGCACCGACTGACTGGAAAGAATATTAGTGAATATTTTACCAGGGGAATGTACAAGTGAGGCTTTGGCACACTCAGAAAACAGATGACAACCTGAATTTCACAAACACACGAAAGTCCTTGATGAGAATCTTCACCAGGAGATACAGAGTCTTCCTCTTAGTAACGATTAATATCTAATAAACATAAGTTGAAGTAGTAGAATGTACATTAACGAATACAAGTCTCTAAACACCTTTGACATTTCAGGAATTGCAGGAACGAGTGTATTGGAACGAGTCTTCGAGCTGTTGGAAGGAGTCCACATTGGAACGATTCCCCCGAACTTCTTGTCCACCCACATATGACGCAGTAATATTTAGGGTTTGGTACAGTGTCCAATAAACGTGTTCATGCAATTTTGTCCAAGCTTTTACGGGAAGACATTTGTCCAGTCATTTCACGGACCAGGTGGAACAGTGGAGTAACGAACATAAGAAAGACGTATGAAAGTTAAGGTTCAGAAAAGGGGAGGAGAAAAGAGTATGTGACGATAAAAGACAACAGGAAACACGAGAGAGTTGAAAAGAGGAAGCATTAGAAGAACAGGAAGAAAAAATAGGAGGGAAGATGAGTTGAAAGAGAGCACAAAGCGGAGAGAGGATGAGGAGGAGGAGGAAAACAGTAAAAATAGAGAAAGGAGAATGGATAGAGAAGGGAAGAGATTAAGTAACAAGAAGAAGAAAGAGTTAGAGAGGAGATAACAGATAAAACAGATGGAACAAGTGATAAAATAGATGAATACAGAGGGAGAGGAAGTGGAGGGAAGTGATAAAATAGAGTAGGAAGAGGAGAATGGAAGAAAACGAGGAGAAATAGGAGGAGGAGGAGGTGGAGAAGGAGGAAGAGAAAGCAGTAACAACAAAGAACGCGAATGATTTATGTTGAGAGAGTGTCGAGGGAGGGAGGGAGGGAGGGGGAGAGGGGAGGGAGGGGAGGGGAGAGGGGAGGGAGGGGAGGGGAGGGGAAGGGAGGGAGGTAGGGGAGGGAGGGAGGGGAGGGGAGGGAGGGGGGAGAGGAGGGAGGGGAGGGAGGGGAGGGGAGGGAGGGAGGGAGGGAGGAGGGAGAGGGAGGGAGGGAGGGGGGAGAGGGAGGGAGGGAGGGAGGGAGGGGAGGGAGGGAGGGAGGGAGGAGGGGGGGGAGGAGGGAGGGAGGGAGGGGGAGAGGGAGGGAGGGAGGGAGGGAAGGAGGGAGGGAGGAGGGAGGAGGGAGGGAGGGGAGGGGAGGGAGGGGGAGGGAGGGAGGGAGGGAGGGAGGGAGGGAGGGAGGGAGGAGGAGGAGAGGAGGGAGGGAGGGGTAGAGGAGGGAGAGGAGGGAGGGGTGAGGGAGGGAGGGAGGGGAGAGGGAGAAACGACACCATTACCTCTGCGCTAACACTCTAGAGTCTACGCAACACACTCTCAGGGCCCCACACAACACACCTCAGGGCCCCACACAACACACCCTAGGGCTCTACACACACCTCAGGGGCCACACAACACAATCTCTAGGGCTCACACATGAAAACAATCAGGGTTCACACAACACACTCCTTTAAAGCCCCACACAACACATTCTCAGTCCCCACACAACACATTCTCAGGCCCCACACAACACACCTCAGGGGCCACACAACACACCCTCAGGGCCCCACACAACAGCACCCCAGGGGCCTGGCTAGCAACACACCCTCAGGGCCCACACAACACACACCCTCAGGGCCACACAACACATTCTCAGGGCCTACACACAAAAACAATCAGGGGTTCACACAATACACTCTCAGAGCCCCACACATTCCCTTGGTGTCTCACACAACACATTCTCAGGGCTCTACACACACACTTAGGTCTCAAAACACACTTCAGGGGATCACACAACACAGTCTCAGGGCCCACACAACACACTCTAAGGGGGTTCACGCAACACACCCTCAGGGGCCCACACACAAAACACACTCTCAGGGGTCCACAAAAAACACCTTCAGGGATCCACACAAAACACTCAAGAGGTCCACAAAACACACTCTCGGGGGACCTTACAACACACTCTCAGGGGCCCACGGCAACACACACTCAGTCCCACCGCAGCGCTACAAAAGATCAGGGAAATAAATCAGAGCTCAGAGGCTTCCTACTTTAAGAGAAATGTGAACTGGGTGAACACAAAGGACATGACAACTTCATTGTAAAGTGATTCCTGGTTTATATTCATGTGTGTGTGTGTGTGTGTGTGTGTGTGTGTGTGTGTGATTTAGTGAAAGTATACGATGACTATAAGGAGAAAAAGATTTTATTATTGAGAGAGAGTAAGCAAAGGATGAATTAATGTTATAATTAGTAATATTAATATGAGTAAGTGAGTTAGTAAGTCAGCAGAGGCGTGAATGAACTATTTACTCACCACACACCAGCAGGCAAACAGAAGTAGTTGCGGCTCATTCATAACTCACCTGTAAGGAGAGAAAACATTTAATATAATCATACAAGACATAATAATTGCATCAGGTAAACTTATCCTTGAGTATCACCTTCTTGCTGGGGGTATTATTGACCTAAGTTGCCTTCACACTCTAACACACTTTTTCTCACTATTTTGGTTCCTCAGTCTCCCACGCACTCACTTTTGTTTCTCGTTCTTTCAGTTCCTCCCTCTCATACGCAGCACTTTCTGGGTTCCTTACTCTAACGCAATCGCTTAGTTTCTTTCTCACGCACTCTCTCAGTTCCTTACTATATGTTAGTTTCTCTCTTAATCATTTTGTCAGTTCCTCACTCTCACGCACTTTATTGGGTCTTCACTCTTAAGCATTTTCTTTCCACAGTGGAAAAAGGCAGGCAGATGTGAGAGCTTGAGAGAGAGAGAGAGAGAGAGAGAGAGAGAGAGAGAGAGAGAGAGAGAGAGAGAGAGAGAGAGAGAGATGTGCATATATGTTTACTTTTGGTATCAACATAAAATGGTAGTCACAACTAAACTCATCCTGATCTAACTTTTCTAACTTAACCAGAACTATTTAACCTCAGATAAAAATCACCAAACTTGAACTACACTAACCTAACCTAACCTAAACCAACCTAACCTAACCTAAACCAACCTAACCTAACCTAAACCAACCTAACCTAACCTAAACCAACCTAACCTAACCTAAACCAACCTAACCTAACCTAAACCAACCTAACCTAACCTAACCTAACCTAACCTAACCTAACCTAACCTAACCTAATCATCCTCGCTTAACCTGACCCAACCTCCTGAAATCATCTAACAAAACAAAATTCCCTCACCACTCCCAATCCCACCAACACAGCAGTCAAGTCAGTACATCCCTGAGCGGAGTTACTTTTCAGTCTTACACCGTCTGTTAATCAAAGGGTGTTCTGAGAAGTAGTTTAACAGACAGACAGACAGACGCTGACAAAAGTAGGAAAGAAAATGACTTAAGTTGTTTGACAAGGTGAAACGGAGCAGACATAAAAGTTGGGGATAGGGAGGAGGGAGTGGTGGGGAGGAAGGAGTGTGAGGAACGAGTGGTGGGGGGAGAGAGAGCGCGTAGTGGTCAGGGGAAGGAAGGAAGGCGGTAGGGACCAGAAGGTAATGGCGAGCAGAGGGGAAGGGGGAAGAGAGGAAGAAAGGGAAAGAGAGAAACTGGCGACGAACAAAATAGTGAAAATACAGAAAGGTCGGGTGGACTTTTGTAAGGCGATTGACCAAGGAAGTGCTGCTTTCTCTTCAAAGGAAAAAACTTTCTTGAAAGGGATGCCCAGTGATCAGGAGACGCTCTGTGTGGCGTGTGTGGTGAGGTGGGGGAGCGAGAGGAAGAGCTGAGGGCAAAAGTTTTATATAAAGTGGAGGAATAGGTTGAAGGCGTGCAGCAAAAGTGGGTATTTCTGAGGTCGACTCGGTGAAGGAGTGGTTAGTGATGATGAAACTATTAACAATACGTACAATTATATTAATATCTCCAATAACATTAATATCAAAAATAATAAATATTTTACTAATCCTACTACTAATAATAATAATAATAAACATTGAGGAGAAAAAGAATAAGGTGAAGAAGAGAAAGAAAGAGAAACGACCAACAGCTACAATATTTACCGGAAGATGTAGCCAAAAATATATATACTGTATAGCAAAAACATCAGGGGGGGCTCTCTTAACCTTTGAATGGTGGATCTCCTGCAGGAACCTGGTGTGTGTATATATAAATCCGCCGTATATACCAGCAATACTCTGCGACCCGCCGTATATACCAGCAATACTCTGCGACCCGCCGTATATACCAGCAATACTCTGCGACCCGCCGTATATACCAGCAATACTCTGCGACCCTCCGTATATACCAGCAATACTCTGCGACACACTTGTAATATATTCACACTACTGTTGTATATCTAACTATTTTATGACCTTAAGAGAAACGAATTTTATGTTCTTAAGATATTGTAGCCGACTGTGTGGCTTAATATACTACATCACCCGAGTTTTACAGCAGCAAATCCCATACATCAGCGGACAGAACACGCCCGGTGGAGAGGTTTGGTCAGGAATGACTCTACACCCGTCAGCTATGTACGCAACTCCGAGGTTGATCTTTTATTCAGAAATATAAACATAAGTAAATATCTATGTATACAGTCACCCCAATATAGCGAGAGTATTTTGGACTTTGTTCTTCACTTTATATATGAATAATAGTGTATCGTAAAAATAATTATATTAGTTTAGGAGTTATAAAATACAGGTACATTATTTTTATGGTTTATGCAGTCAGAATATTATAGCCAAATCAAACTTTACCTTCATATTTATTGTGTAATTCACTTAGAAGAGTCAGCCAATCTTACATAGTGTTTCTCATGCGGCAAATGAAGTGAATATAAGGAAAATGATATAGCACAAAAAATATGTCTATTTAGGAGATTAAATGTGACGGAGGACGTGGAAGGTGGAGACATGAGGTGGAGGAACATGTCACAATATAGTAATGTTAGCGAAAACTTACATACACAGGTGGTAGTGGAAGAGAGTAGTAGTGGCAGTGGAAGAGGGTAGTAGTGGCAGTGGAAGAGGGTAGTAGTGGCAGTGGAAGAGGGTAGTAGTGGCAGTGGAAGAGGGTAGTAGTGGCAGTGGAAGAGGGTAGTAGTGGCAGGGAAGGGTAATAGTGGATGTGGAAAGAGGTAGTAACAGGAGGGAAGTAGTGGCAGTGGAAGAGGGTAGTAGTGGCAGTGGAAGAGAGGTAGTAGAGAGGATGTGTGGCAGTGGAAGGAGTAATAGTGGCAGTGGAAGAGGGGTGTAGTGGCAGTGGAAGAGAGGTAATAGTGGCAGTGGAAGAGAGGGGTAATAATTGGCAGTGGAAGAGGGTAATCAGTGGCAGGGAAGAGATGTAGTGGCAGTGGAAGGGTAATAGTGGCAGGGAAGAGGGTAGTAAGTGGCAGGGAAGAAGGAAATAGTGGCAGTGGAAGGGTAGTAGTGGCAGAGGAGGGTAGTAGTGGCAGTGGAAGAAGGTAATAGTGGCAGTGGAAGGGGTAGTAGTGGCAGTGGAAGAGATGGTAGTGGCAGTGGAAGGGTAATAGTGGCAGTGGAAGAGGGTAATAGTGGCAGTGGAAGAGAAGTAGTAGTAGCAGAGGAAGAAGGTAATAGTGGCAGGGAAGAGGGTAGTAGTGGCAGTGGAAGAGGGTAGTAGTGGCAGTGGAAGAGGAAAATAGTGGCAGGGAAGAGGTAATAGTGGCAGTGGAGGGTAGTAGTGGCAGTGTAAGAGGGTAGTAGTGGCAGTGAAAGAGGTAGTGGCAGGAAAGGGTAGAGAGGGCAGGAAGAGGGTAGTAGTGGCAGTGGAAGAGTGAAGAGTGGCAGGGAAGGATTAGTAGTGGCAGGGAAGAGGGAGAGTGGCAGGGAAGAGGGTATAGTGGCAGTGGAAGGGTAGTAGTGGCCAGTGGAAGAGAATAGTGGCAGGGAAGAGGGTATAGTGGCAGGAAGAGGGAGCAGGGAAGGGAAGAGGTAGTAGTGGAAGAAGGGTAGTAGTGGCAGTGGAAGGGTAGTGAGGAAAAGAGGGTAGTAGTGGCAGTGGAAGAGGGGTAGTAGTGGCAGTGGAAGAGATTAGTAGTGGCAGTGGAAGAAGTAGTAGTGGCAGTGGAAGAGTGTGGAAAGTGGCAGTGGAAGAGGGGTAATAGTGGCAGTGGAGAGAGGGTAATGAGTGGCAGTGGAAGGGGGTGAGTGGCAGTGGAAGGGGGTGTAGTGGCAGTGGAAGAGGGTAATAGTGGCAGTGGAAGAGGAGTAATGAGTGGCAGTGGAAGGGGTATGGTGGCAGTGGAAGAGGAGTAATAGTGGCAGTGGAAGAGGTAGTAGTGGCAGTGGAAAGGTAATAGTGGCAGTGGAAGAGGTAATAGTGGCAGTGGAAGGGGTAATAGTGGCAGTGGAAAGAGGGTAATAGTGGCAGTGAAGAGAAGGGTAATAGTGGCATGGAAGAGTGTAGTGGCAGTGGAAGAGGGTAGTAGTGGCAGTGGAAGAAATTAGTAGTGGCAGTGGAAGAGGGTAGTAGTAGCAGTGGAAGAGGGTAGTAGTGGCAGTGGAAGAGGGTAGTAGTGGCAGTGGAAGAAGAGGGTAGTAGTGGCAGTGGAAGAGGGTAGTAGTGGCAGTGGAAGAGGTAGGTAGTGGCAGTGGAAGGAGTAATGGTGGCGGTGGAAGAGGAGTAGTAGTGGCAGTGGAAGAATTGATAGTGGCAGTGGAAGGGATGTGGCAGTGGAAGAGATGTGTTGGCAGTGGAAGAGGGTAGTAGTGGCAGTGGAAGAGGTAGTAGTGGCAGTGGAAGAGGTGTGGTGGCAGTGGAAGAGAGAGTAGTGGCAGTGGAAGGGTAGTAGTGGCAGTGGAAGGGTAATAGTGGCAGTGGAAGGAGGTAGTAGTGGCAGTGGAAGGGAGTAGTGGCAGTGGAAGAGAGGGTATGTGTGGCAGTGGAAGAGAGGGTAATAGTGGCAAGTGGGAAGAGGGTAATAGTGGCAGTGGAAGAGATGTAATGGCAGTGGAAGAGATGTGTAGTGGCAGTGGAAGAGGGTAGTAGTGGCAGTGGAAAGAAAGGTAATAGTGGCAGTGGAAGAGGGTAAGAAGCGGAGGGGTAAGAGGACCTGAAGATGAAATGTGTGCGATACCCCCCACCACCCTCTGTCCTAAGAGACCAAATGGCACCTAGGGAGAGAGACGCGGTCAAACCGCATCAGGGTAAGTGTAAAGGGGATGTAAAAAGGAAAAGAAGGGAAGGGTCGGGGAGGGGGAAAAAAGGAAGGGAGAAAGGGGGAGGAGGTGCAGAGAGCGTAGAGAGGGATGGGGTCAGGAAGAGGGAGAAAAAGGTAAGATGACCCCCAAAAAATAGAGAAGAGAAATAATCGGAGAAAGTTATTCATAAGGATAAATGGAACATAACAGACGGAAGGGATGAATAAGAGAGACGGAACAGCGCCCAACCATTATCGTCACAAAAACAGATGAATGCGCTACTGTCCAAAATTAATGACCTTGATGAACTGAACTGTACTGCCATTTATTTTGTGCTATTAAAGTTTTATGGTCATTCATTTTTGGGTCATTTATAAAAGCGTTGTTTTGTTATTCTGTGCCATTAAAGGGGGTAACAGTCATTTAATTCCGGCCATTTAAGATAAGTTTACAAAATACTTTATATTTTTATATATTTTAATACTTTGTCTTTAGTTATTTTTGTACTTATATTAATGCTAGTTCACTTTATATATTTTCACACTTTTTTAAATTTTACAGTATGTACTTTCAACCTTTTCATTTACATATAAATTCATACTTTTCACACTATTATACTTTCGCACTTTATATTATATATAACCCTTCCATAATTTGCTCCTACTTTTATACTATCAAACACCTTTATACAAAGCTCACAAACTTTCATACTTTACTTATACTTTTAAAAGATATACCACCTCCCTGCCGCTCTCACTATCAACCTCACACTCATTATTCTTGCCCCAAAGTTTCTAAAAGTTGTGGTTCCTCTGTTAACTGTGATATCATAAACATTTCCCCCGTGGAGGATTAAAACAGAGTGCAGTGTCAGGCCGCTAAAACTACTACTGGCTTAAAGTTGCTGAACGTTCATGCTAATTATAATACACGCTGGAATGGGGAAAAAATCTGTAATACAAATATGGAAAAAAAAATCTATGGTACAACACTGGGAAAAAATTAACCTTACGTTTTAAACTATACATGACCTTCCGGTAAATAAGACCATTTATTACTAAGTGTACATGGACTTTCTTTCATACCTGTACCCACATTGCTCACATCCAAAGCTAATGTATGCAAAGCTTTTTTTTAATTTGTTTTCCTCCAATATCCCTTAAAGACCCGTCTCTGCCCCCCAACTCTGAGTGGTGAGCAACTGCATTTGAATAAATCCACTCCCGGAGAATGATTTATGTCAAGTCTGGTGGAAATTGGCCGAGCGAGTCTTGCGCGAGATGTCATTTGTAGCCGGAGTGAGGACGGAAGCCGTGGCGCGGCGTTAAGCTCCCCTGGCTCTCAGCACCATGAATTAATAGGAACCAGACACTAGTTATTGATCGGAAGGCGTCTGTGTGGCTAGAAGGAGACAGACGGGCAGGTGTGTGTAACAATATATGCCTCCTCTGTATTTATGGGTTAGAGCATAAAATAACAATAATTACTATTAAAATTATTATCTTCCTGTTTTGTGTCCACATGCGACAAACAGTTCAAATTATGTATTGTAACAATTACCTGCTTCTGGCCGACACATTCCATCACCATCACACTGGTTGGTCAATAAGTGATATTAGTATTATGTTATGTATATTTACTATTCCATTAAGGTAACATTTGGATGGAGGATCCAAGTGTGGCAGGGAGGACGTACATCTTGGATTTATTCAGAAGTCTCCTCTGTCCGTGAGAGGCTATCGTTAGAATGGGTATAGTGATATACTGTAGTGACCAGTCATGTAGGTGTCTCTGTATGGTGTCACAAGTAACCCTGTGGTGCTTAGTGTCATCTGTGTGTGTGTGTGTGTGTGTGTTTATATAATCCTACGAGTGTTGTCAGTGTGCGTGGGAGAGTAACCACATGCGAGGCAGGTGACGCACTTCACCGATGATACATATTTGTACTGACATCAACGTCACCTGATGTATATTGCTGTTGTAAAACCCGCTGGGCGTTACCCGTATTAGTTGTGTGTGAAAACTACCGCGTGTGTGTGTGTGTTGAGGGGGCAGACAGCTGTGTAAGTGTTATTATGAGTGGCTGAATGGCACACACAGTGGACGATTTGTGGGTGGGTAGTACATAAAGGCGCCCTAACTACGTACTCTTACAATGATGTGATTGAGGTTCTGCACGCGCACGTGCGTGTGTGGACATTTTGGTGTACATGTGAGATCTCCTCTCTCAGTCCACACGGGTGGGTGTGAGGGTCAGGTGATAGTGTCAGTAATTAACTCCCTGTCATTACATGATCTACACACCATCAGCCACACTCCTAACGGTGGAGATAAATTAACAAAAATAATAACCCCAGCACGTACTTTACAAACGATTCCCAGTAACGTGAATGTGAAATTTGTTAAGTAAACACATTAAAGAAAGATTTGAACACATATACTTCAGCGGTGATCTCGGCCTCAGTAGACCAGGATGTATCACGGGGACTTCCATACCGTACTACTGACCCGGAATGACTCATTTGTAAATTCAGGTTGTACTCTTATTACAAATGAATAAGAGCAGTAGTAGTGAAGAATGATATTAAGCCAATATATATATATATATATATATATATATATATATATATATATATATATATATATATATAACGGAGATCCGTCAACTGTGGTAGTGCGGGATGTTTATTAAATAATATTTTTTTTTACTTGGCGCTATTGATAAATCCTCTTAGTGCTGAGCGAGGCTGTAATGCGTTAAGGTATTGAGCTGGTGCACCACAGTGCACCGCGGGGAAATATCCGCTCGTGTCTCACAGGTCATTTTCAATTTGTAACGATGTAAATTTTCCTTCAGTGTTGGCCGGGTAGAGGGATGTTCTCACTTACCTGAGCTGCCGTGTGTATCAACACACACAGGCGAAGATGCTTAAACTTATACTCGCTTGGTTTTATATATATATATATATATATATATATATATATATATATATATATATATATATATATATATATATATAAATTAGATATAAGAATGATAAATAGACAGGCAGCTGAAACGAAGCTAAATAATAGTGATTAGCGCGTGTGCACACGCACGCAGAGAAGAGAGAGAGAGAGAGAGAAAAAAAAAAAAAAAAAAAAAAAAAAAAAAAAAAGAGAGAGAGAGAGAATTTTTTATCTAATGCCGGGCACCCAGTAATTAAAGTTCCACTATAAATTCCACTACAGAATACAGTATCGCGGCAGCACCACTAACCTAGCAAATCTCGCTCATGTGAGACTACCCGACTAACTAACGCATGTGGACAGTGGACAACGTGAAATAAATTTTATTATATTTCTTTAAACAGAGTAATTAAAACAACACATCAGAATTATATAATACTTTGAAAGATAAAAAAAATTCCATTCGCCAACACTCTCAATAGATAATTAAAAATTGTATTCGATAAAATATTACGACAGAAATTATTACTAACACACAGCTGTTATCGGCCTCTGACCATAATTCAATAAAGCTTTTACCGGATCACCACAATATTAACCATCCTGATCTGATCTAACCTAACCTAACCCTTATATATGCAGCATGTGTTAAAATAAACTACCATTACCACCACCCCTAACTATTATTACCACCATAAGTACCCTCTACCACCACTACCATCATAAGTACCCTCTACCACCACTACCACCATAAGTACCCCCACCACCACCACCACAAAGTACCCCACCACCACTACCACCATAAGTATCCCCACCACCACTACCACCATAAGACTTCACCACCACTACCACCATAAGCACCTCACCACCACTACCACCATAAGTACCCCCACCACCACTACCACCATAAGTATCCTACCACCACTCCACCATAAGTACCCTCACCACCACCACCACCATAAGTACCTCACCACCACTACCACCACAGTACCCCCCACCACCACACCACCATAAGTACCCCACCACTACCACCATAAGCACCCCTACCACCACTACCACCATAAGTATCCCTCACCACCACTACCACCATAATACCCTCCACCACCACCACCACCATAAGTACCTCTACCACCACTCACCACCATAAGTACCCCCACCACCACTACCACCATAAGTACCCTCTACCACCACTACCACCAAGCACCCTCTACCACCACTACCACCATAAGTACCCTCTACCACCACTACCACCATAAGTACCCTCTACCACCATAAACACACTCGACAACCACTATTCTCCTAACTCCCACCATCATCCTTAACCACAACTACTGTTAACTGCCCACCACCACTAACATTGCCCTCCCCACAACAACCACTATTGTCTTCTTCACCCACTCTCAATACTGTCCTTTCGTGTGTGGTTCTTACTACCACAATCTACAACACAATCAACATCTACCACAACCATCAACACCTCTATGAAAATCACCAAAGCCATCACAACTACCTACAACACCACAACTATCTACATCACCGCAAATACCACTACAACCACCACCAATACAAACACCATCAACAACACCACCACCATCACAACAACAACCACCACTACCACCATCGAGGAGGAGGGAGAACGTTTTCAAGAGCTGCGGTGGGTTAGCAACTTGGCTGGTCAGTGTATATCTCAGAGGAACTTGTGTGTGTGTGCGTGTGTGTGTGCGTGTGTGTGCGTGTGCGTGTGTGTGTGTGTGTGTGTAGCAGTTAGCAACCATGTACAATTTGGAACGTATATATATATATATATATATATATATATATATATATATATATATATATATATATATATATATATATATATATATATATATATATATATATATCAATCTAACTAGAATTCAGAATGGAAAAGCTGTTTTGTCTTGCAGCAGCGAGATTTCAAGAAGAGGGAGGAAATGTATCGCTGGATTCTGCAAGAAGATCCAGAAGAAGGATATATATTCTGAACAACAAAGAGGACCAAGACTGTATGAAGTTCAAGAGGGACATATTAACTTGTACTGGATTATCCACCATGAGGCCACCCAGCAGAGAGTCTTATATATATATATATATATATACACTGTATATTGAGTTGCACAAGAGGGCGACTTGCATTGCAATAGCGGTTGGAGTGGAGAGGGGAGGAGGTTGTTCAATTGTATATTGCAATCAAAAGAAGCTGCGAATCTCAATACAATATCTACAATGGTTGTAAAAAAAAGTGATGCAGTTCGGAATATAAACAACGTATGGCAAAGGGACTGAAAGTGATTATTGTGCAATGATTTCACTAAAACTATTCAGAAATATAGAGAGACGAACCCATAGCCTTTAATTCTAAAACTGTAGCTTGAGACGGACAGGAACAAGATATAATAATAATGATAATAATAATAATAATAATAATAATAATAATAATAATAATAATAATAAATACACCCAGATATTCGAGGAAAAACAAGCTAAATAAACACTGAAGCTCGAACAAGAAATAAAGAACAAAAAGAGTAACCATCTCTTAATACACTGAGATATATTTTTAATAAGAATTACTTAACACGTGATCCCGTAAATCCCCCACCACCACTGAGGAACACGGGGCCCCCACCACCACTGAGGAACACGGGGCCCCCACCACTCCCCACAAGGAGAAAAACCGGATCCCCTGAAGATTAAACACTTTAACCCTAACCAAACCACCCTAACCCTAACCTAACTTAACCATGCAAACATAACCTAACCTAACCACCCTAACTTAACCAAACCACGCTAACCTAACCACCATAACACTAACCTAACCTAATCTCCTTAAGACCAACACTAACTTATCACCATAGTGTTGAAGTGTTTCATCATGGGGGTGAAATAAGCTGACAGGGCTAATCTTCGCGTGGCCCGGAAAAAAAAAATTCTCGACATCAACCAGAGGCGGGCCAGAGAAGGCAATAGTGCGCCACAAACAGAAGCAACACCTCAATTTTATTTCAACACACACACACACACACACACACACACACACACACACACACACACACACACACACACACACACACACACACACACACACACACACACACACACACACACACACACACACACACACACACACACACACACACACACACACACACACACACACACACACACACACACACACACACACACACACACACACACACACACGTGGCCTAGTGTTGATCAGTGACTCACATATCTCCAAAATTTAAGAACTATCAACATTGACCTTTACCTATGACCTTCATGTGTATTATTGCTGTTAGTTAAGTAAGTGTCCATTTATCTAGTCTTATTACACATGACAGCCAAAGTGCTCCACAAATGAACCGACGGACGAATGGACAGAAAGACAGATAGACTAACGAATAGAATAACTGCTACATACCCCCTCCCCCGCCGTCACTTCATACCTCGAGATAAATAATAATAAAAGTAATGCCTCACAACTTTCATGTGTGTTGTTACCTCCTCCGGACCTCCTTAACCACCCGGAATTATCAAGACATTTCCCATGAATACTGCGCTTTTTCCCGTCCGCTTTATAAACTTGAAATAGCCTTAATAGAATGATCACCATAAATTCGCCAACTTGTGTGCTTGAAATCTTTCCGGAATCACTTTATGCTCCATCGGGTTCCTTGCTGTCTTTCCCCCTCGTAGTCTGAAGGCGGCCAGGGCGGGGAGCAAGGGTTGAAAGCCTGCAGTGGCTGTTTCGTAACCTATTCACTGCGAGTCCCAATGTGTATATGTTTACGAAGTCTGCTTCAAGACGACACCAAAGGCGAACACATCTATAAGATATGTTATTTTATTTTGTGTTATGTTAAATTATAATCTGATATGTTAGGTTAAGTTAGGTTACGTCTGGTCGGGTTAGATTAAATCATGTTATTTTAAGTTCCTGAAACACACTAGGACTCTGAATTTCCTTAACAATAAGGTTAGTATGAATAAACAGTATAATATATTATACAAAATCTAAGTATTATGTCGGTTTTTATTAAATTTTCGTATATAAGGCAATAAGCGGTAAAAGGTTCGTGAATTTGCGTTAGGTTAGGTTAGGTTAGGTTAGGTTAGGTTAGGTTAGGTTAGGTTAGGTTAGGTTAGGTTAGGTTAGGTTAGGTTAGGTTAGGTTAGGTTAGGTGTGAGTTTCTAAAATACATAACAGAAAGACACTGTGCCACTTGACGCCACACCTCTGACCTTAGGTGAGAGACAAAAATAACAGACATCAAAAAATTCGTCTCTCACCGTCGGCACAGAAGGTGGTGAATCATAAGTTATTTTCGTTGTAAGGCCATCTTCTGATTACTCAATATACATAATAATAAAAATAACAATAAAAATATACCCTGCTCTTTTGAATGTGAACTCTTTTTTAGGTTATGTTAGGTTAGGTTAGGTTAGTTTGTAGTCTTAGTCTAGTCTAGTCTGGTCTAGTCTAGTCTAGTCTAGTCTAGGTAAGGTAAGGTAAGGTTTGGATAATTTTGATTAGGTAAGCTTAAGTTAGCTTACTTTAGGATAGGTTAGGTTAGGTTAGGTAAATACCCCCCCCCCCCCTCCTTACGTTCTTTTATCCTCGTAGAAGCTGTTACAACATACCCTGTGAGTATATTCTTCTCTAACTGGTATATAACGGAACTACAATATTCCTTTTATAGCGTATGACCTCCAAAACTCTGTATGACCTTTCGTAACACTTGTCAGAAAATCCCCCTGGACCTGGAGCTTAAACTAATGTGTAAGTAATTATATAAGGCTGGCTTGGTGGGTCTGACAACAGCCTACTAGTGAGTTGATGAGAGCTGAAGCATAATTAAGAAGTGTAAGTAATCGTATTTCTTGGAAGGTGGAAGAGAAAGTGAGGAAGAAGAAGAAGAGTAAGAGGAGAAAAGTGGACAGAGTAAGAGGAAGAATAATACGAATAAGAGGGAAAAAGAATATAAAAATAGCAACAACAACACTCACAGTAATGACAGAACAAAACAAATAACAGCAATAATAATAACAGTAACCACAACAACAATTATAACAGTAATAACAAGAGAGCGATAATGTTAAACGGGCAGCCAACTTTTAGAGACAGATTCTGGTTGTCGTCGACTGAATGGGTTTTGAGGTAAAATTTTCCAGCCAGTGGGTTGAGCCCCGGGATCTCTGCGGCAATTTAACTTTGGCGTCAGATGTTCCGAGACATTTCCCGGAACGCCACCCGCGAAAAACAGACTTACACGTTTTTTCCCCTTTTTCTTCACTTTTTATCTGCCTAAAAAAATAAGAGATGTGAAACTTACATTTTATTTTCTGCGAAACTGAGACGTGTGTGAAACTTACTCAGAAAAAAGGACGTGTGAGAAACTTTATAATAACATTAAAAAAACTTACAATTCATCTTGTTTATTTCCAAAATGTGAAAAGAGATTTGGAATTTCTTAATTTTACAATTATCGCATGAAAATTAAACACTGAAGTTTACAAATATGCAGACACGAGAATGAACTGTTTTAGTTTTGTGCAGAAACGTGTGGACAATTTTTTATTTATTTTTTAGTGTCTACTACACCTTTAACCCCTTGGAAACGAGGACTTAACCCCTGAGGACTATGACTAAACCTCCGAGGACGATGACTTAACCCATGAGGACGATGACTTAACCTCTGAGGACGATGACTTAACCCATGAGGACGATGACTTAACCTCTGAGGACGATGACTTAACCTCTGAGGACGATGACTTAACCCATGAGGACGATGACTTAACCTCTGAGGACGATGACTTAACCTCCGAGGACGATGACTTAACCCATGAGGACGATGACTTAACCTCTGAGGACGATGACTTCACCCATGAGGGCGATGACTTAACCCCGGAGGACGATGATTTCACTCATGAGGAAGATGACAACTGAAGACGATGACTTAACCCATGAGGACGATGACTTCACCCATGAGGACGATGACAACTCCTGAGGACGATGACTTCACCCATGAGAACGATGCTTTAACCCATGAGGACGATGACAACTCCTGAGGACGATGACTTCACCCATGAGGACAATAGCTTAACCCCTTAAGGACGGTGACTTAAAACTTTGAAGATGAAGAGCTGCCCCCTTGAGTGTAATGACTCGACACCTTTATTAAGATGAACGCGCCTGCTTAATACACCTCAGGAATCAAACAATTATATTTAAAGTGTTTCCTCATCCCCTCAAGGAATAAAATCATCCTCCTCAAAGGGTTAAGTTCCTTAAGTTCCTTAAAGGATTATGTCATTATCCTCAAGGGGTTAAGTTAGTGTCCTCAAGGGGGTTAAAAAACACACGTTCCCATCACTAATTACCTCAGAAAATAGTAATTAGCGAATGTAAAGGTTAAAAAAATATGTAGGCTGACATTACTCGATTCGACCACTGACCCAATACACAGGTTCACAGGTAAAAGTGAATTGAATTTAATCTAAAAAAAAAGTGTGAATAACTGCAGGAAATTGTGAACAATAACCGAAAAAAAATTTCTCCCTCAGCGAAGGAAAACGAAACGTTAAATGTGTACACCTGGAATTTAGCAGCGGGCGGAGTACAGGTAAACAAATATATATATATTGAATTGCACTTTGTCAGAGTTGTAATTTAGATCCGTAAAAGAAAATATTCAGAAATATATGAAAATGCAAAGCAGTAAAGGTAAAGTAAGTAGTACAGGTATAGGTTTCCTTGAATAGTACAGGTACAGATTTCCTTGAATAGTACAGGTACAACCATCCTTAAGTAGTTCAGGTATAAATTTCCTTAAATAGTACACATCATTTACACCTACTGAGGCAATGTATCTGGATTTTTTTTAACCTTGCCATTTACGCCAAGGCAGGTCTATGAAACACAGTAGAACACTCCTAGCGAGACAACACCTGTGGCTAAATGCATGTTAAAAAATGTAGATAGATATAAAAAAATAGGAGAGAGAGAGAGAGAATCTAGTTACAACAATAAACCAAACAAAGCCATGTAGCGGAGAACACAAGGGTGGCGATCGATGTTAATTATTCAAGGTTGTCAAGGGACTAAAATTCTCACAAAGACTCGTTTTTCATCTTGTTATCGTCCCACAGAGACGCATTAGGAAATGATTACTTCCCCTCCTTCCGTCCGTCTGTCCCAGTGCCAGCTCTTCCGTGGGTCCGTTCAGATGCCAACAAGTTTCCTCCAACAAGCGGCAATGGGTAATAAATTTTAATCAAACTCGATGTGTTAAAATACCGTATCATAATAAGGACTCACAGGAGTTCAATAATCAGCATTTTACCATCACCTTTATTATGACACTTTGGCCTTTATTGTGGCGCCGAGGGATATTTGCCCATCTTTATTGAAACTCCAGCACTGGTGATGTTATGATTTATTACTGTGTTTCGGCCACTAAAGTCTTTAAACGTGAATTTTAGGTTAATTCTTGCACTAGTTATCATCAATATAAAATTGCTTTAGTAATATATTCAGACCTGATACTGTGACCATTATTATTATTGGAAACATCCATAATACGTTTACTATATTGGCTATACTTGACATTGCCCAAATATTAACAACAACAATAACATAAACAATAATACTAATAACAACAACAACAACAACAATACTTCTAATAATAACATTGATAATGATTTTCATAAAGATAAATAATTACCGGTATTTAGAGATGATAGTTTGATAATTTCAGAACGTTGCTTTAACCCTTCCTCCTAAGAAAAAGAGACTATATCGTCCTAAAAAAAAATTATCTATTGTCCTCAAAAGATCAATCCATCGTCCTCAACAAGTTAACCCATTGTCGTCACAGGGATAAAAGCTGCCTACATGACATTTTTTGTACACAACGGCGATATCAAACGCTTAACTTATGTATAACAACTGCAGTATATCTTTTTTTTTTTATCTCTCTCTCTCTTTTTGGGGAGGAAGGTGGTGTGGGGAGAAGGGTGAGGAGCGAGGGTAAAGGGGAGAGGGGGGAGGGGAAAGGGTTGAGGGTGGCAGGGGAGGAGGTGGGCAGCAGGATAGTGGGAATATACCTCGTGACTGAAGAATTTCTTTCCACCCAATTTTTTGTTGTTTACTAGAAAAATATTGATTTTAGAATGTTGGTGTAGGGTGTGGAGGTGAGGTGAGGAGGTGGAGAGGGTGAGTACGAGAAGAAGGAGGAGGAAGGGGGGGGGGTGGTGTCGGGATGCTGGGCAAATATTTGTCAGGTCAGGATCAAACACCGCAACTCCGGAGGGTCCAGCCGGCTGCCTGCGGCCGGCTCGTGTCCTCACTTAACAAAAACTGGCCAGCAATACATACCTTTTCATTTTGTTGAGTCTGTTAATATATTTATTTCCTTTTGTTTTAGTGTACCTTCGTCCGAGAGGAGGGGAGGGGAGGGGAGGGGACTGTCTGCGGGTGTGAGAGAGTTCATACGTGAAATTCTACGGATTCCTTTAACTTTACCTAACCCAACCCCTGAAATGGGACCAATATCATGAACCCATTCCAAAGTGCCCCAAACGGTCCCATATGTGGTAGAGGTGATCCAGTTAGCCCCAGAATATCAATAAATTAGGCCAAAGGTCAAAAAGATGAAGTATTGTATTGCGCTGTTGACCATTATCATCAACAAAATGAGAGGCATCAACGAGCACCAACGTATAACAGTGAACATAATATATGAGTTAGCCAGCAGCGGCACAATACAAGTAAAGATGGTGAGGATACTGTAACTACCCTGTGTGATCATTCTCGTCCCATAATGAACGTCAGCTAACCACCTCTTACCACGAGCCAGACAGTCGACCAGTAAAAGTATCTACTCAATGTTAAACACCCCAGTGAACACCAGCCCCGAGGTGGTAACTTGGATCTAATCCTGATATTGTTATAAGTCCCTTGATTAATATTCACAATGCACATAAATTTGGCTCACTCAGTTGGCCACTTAACCTTGCCTCAAAAAAAAAAAAAAAAATAAAATAAGGAGGAGGAGGAGGACAAGGACGAAATACGAAGAGAAAAACCAAAGAGAATGGGGATAGAGTTACCGAAGAGTGAGGAGGAGGAAGAGGGGGAGGTGGTGGAGGACCAGACATGAGAAAGAAGAAAAACAAAGAAAAAGGGAAATGGAGTTACTGAAGACTGATGAGGAGCAGCAGCAGCAGCAGGAGCAAGATGAGAAGATGGGTTATGTAACACAGCGGTTGTGGAGTATTAAACATTTACATGATTATTGTAAACAATTATCATAATATTTTCCCTCGTGACACATCCAACAAATATGACTCCATAATGTAGGTCTCTAATATGTATATATGAATAATTCATTTGGACAAACTATTCTCGTGTGTATATATATATATATATATATATATATATATATATATATATATATATATATATATATATATATATATATATATATATATATATATATATATATATATATATATATATATATATATATGTGTGTGTGTGTGTGTGTGTTAACCTTGCAAACTTTCACACAATACATAACTAAAACTCCAATTCTGACAATAAATATTTCTGCACCTACCATTTGTACCAGCTGTCAGGTAGTCGAGACTTTATCCCACTATGCACAGCCAAAAAACTAGAAGCTAATGATACACTGGTGTGGAAACAATCTTGTTAAGGAATTATTGTCACAGAGATGGCCAGATAGAGAAACGTAGTTTTGTGCAGATTAGCCTGGCAGTGTGTATATTCTTTGTGCTGGAGATGACCCTAAGCCACGTTGATCCCATTACAGCGTGTAACTGCCCAGGTTTAATCAGCATTATATACTTCACACAGACCTATGAGAACAGCTGCGGATTCGGATACAACTGTACAGGTGTCGTAATTTCCAGGTGGTGAAGGAATAATGATTAGGTAGGTTGTAAATAACATTGATTATGTGTTAAAGGAATATCCTTCCCTCCTTAGGCTTTAGTAAGCCCCTTTATAATATTTATGCTGTATATACTTGTCACACTTGCCAGATGCTTCTGGTGTCATTGTACAGGGGTACCTAGTGAAAGCACCAGGATCCCGCTTCCTCTATCAAGGAATAAACAATTGAAATTGAAAAATTGAAATTGATTAGGTAGGTACCTTAACGTACTGTATATATGAATAGAGATACATATAAAATTATTTTACGTAATTTTTAACTACTACTACTACTATACTAATACTAATAATAATAACAACGGAGCGAAGTGGGTTCAACCAACATGGCAGCGGCCACAAGATACTGCAACAGCACTTATCACTGTGCCATCGTTTCTCTGAACTGCCGTAATCAACTAAGGAAGTTCTTTATATTGCTTTGTGAACTGTAGATGTAACAAACAGCTGAGAAAGTTAACGGGATTGCACATAACTCTTAGGAAAGACGTTATACACAGTTCTTAGTAGAAACTTACTATTCAGTACACAGCTGTTGTAAGGGCGTCACTCTAAGGACCTGCTGAAGGAAGCCACAACAACAACAACCTGCTGAAGGAAGTCACAACAACAACCTGCTGAAGGAAGTCACAACAACAACCTGCTGAAGGAAGTCACAACAACAACAACCTGCTGAAGGAAGTCACAACAACAACAACCTGCTGAAGGAAGTCACAACAACAACCTGCTGAAGGAAGTCACAACAACAACCTGCTGAAGGAAGTCACAACAACAACAACCTGCTGAAGGAAGTCATAACAACAACCTTCGGAAGGAAGTCACACAACCTGCTGAAGGAAGTCACAACAACAACAACCTGCTGAAGGAAGTCACAACAACAACAACCTGCTGAAGGAAGTCACAACAACAACCTGCTGAAGGTCAAATAACAACCTGCTGAAGGAAGTCATAGTCAACAACCTTCTGAAGGAAGTCATAACAACAACCTTCTGAAGGAAACAAGAACAACAACCTGCTGAAGGAAGTCACAACAACAACAACCTGCTGAAGGAAGCTCACAAATAACCTGCTGAAGGAAGTCATAACAACAACCTTCTGAAGGAAGTCATAACAACAACCTTCTGAAGGAAGTCACAACAACAACCTGCTGAAGGAAGTCACAACAACAAACCTGCTGAAGGAAGTCACAACAACAACAACTCTGAAAGGAAGGGAAGCCATAACAACAACAACCTGGTTGAAGGAAGTCACAACAACAACAACTCAAGTTGAAGGAAGTCACAAACAACAACCTGATGAAGGAAGTCACAACAACAACCTGCTGAAGGAAGTCATAACAACAACCTTCTGAAGGAAGTCATAACAACAACCTTCTGAAGGAAGTCACAACAACAACCTGCTGAAGGAAGTCACAACAACCTGCTGAAGGAAGTCACAACAACAACCTGCTGAAGGAAGTCACAACAACCTGCTGAAGGAAGTCACAACAACAACCTGCTGAAGGAAGTCACAACAACAACAACCTGCTGAAGGAGTCACTGTACGCTGGTCCACTCAGCAGGAAGTTGCTGTAATAACCTGCAGGCAAAGTTACTGTATATGACTCCACTGAGCTGAGAGAAGTTACTGTATATTGCCCCTGGAAAGTTAAACAGCTGTAATAGTGGGTCGATTTAGAGAATAAACCTGAAGCTCAACACTCGCCGGTGACCCTGGGTGGCTGTGAAAGTTTATAATATGCGAAGCTTAGAAGAAGTTGATGGTGGTGGGTGGTGCTGTGGTGGGTGGTGCTGTGGTGGGTGGCGCTGTGGTGGTACTATGGTGGGTGGTGGTGGGGTGGTGGTGGGTGTGGTGGTGGTGGTGGTGGTGGTGGTGGTGGGGGTGGTGGGTGGTGGTGGTGGGGGTGTGGTGGTGGTGGCGCTGTGGTGGTGGGTGGCGCTGTGGTGGCGGGTGGCGCTGTGGTGGTGGGTGGGTTGTGGTGGTGGTGGCGGGTGGCGCTGTGGTGGTGGTAGGGTGGCGTTGTGGTAGTGGTGGCGGGTGGCACTGTGGTGGTGGGTGGCGCTGTGGTGGTGGTGGCGGGTGGCGCTGTGGTGGTGGTGGCGGGTGGCACTGTGGTGGTGGGTGGCGCTGTGGTGGTGGTGGTGGGTGGCGCTGTAGTGGTGGTGAGTGGCGCTGTGATGATCGTGGTCGTCGTGATTGATTGGTTAGATGTTATTTATTTATTTGTATATTTATTTATTTCACCGTTGGTGGTGGTGGTGGTAGTGGTGGGAGGGTGTTCTCTGCGCAAGGAATTCCGGCTGAGGAGAGTTGTGGGAAGGGGAAAGGGCGATGGGGGAAGATGAGGAACACGACGGGGAAGAACAAATATTCACTCTGAAGTTACTACGCAATTCATGAATTCACTTGTGAAGAATGAAGCAGTCAACTCTTTAACCCCCTGAGTACAGTGATGAAGTCATCTTAACACTTTGGTACAATATCTTAACATTTGGATCACGATAACTTACTCCCTACAACACGAGGAGCTATTAAGTATGAAGGAACTGGGTGCTAAGTCGTCGTGCTCAAGAGCTTACCAGCGCATGACAGCTGGCACCGCCTCCATAAATACGTGCAGTATTGTCTCCACAAATCACCACCAGACTAGTCAGCCCCAAGACTGTCAACACGCAAACTACTTCCTCCTCCTCCATTTCTTCAACTTCCTTCACTGTCTATCGCCTTTCTCGAACACTAACCTTCTTCATCCCCATTTCCTTTGGAAAAAAAGGGGGGCGGCACAGCAGCACCACATAAGGCAACAATACGGTGTCGACATAACCAGACAATTGTCCCGGACACCAAACACATCGATGAGACAAGAACTCTCGTTACTTGACACAGGACATAACATCGTCTGCTCTCACTGGATATTCTGTTGACGTACTCTGTTGGCCTTGTACAGCTTATATGATTGAATGCAGTTACTAAAAGCAGTCTACTGACAATTGTTACAACAGGGTAAGGTGATCTATAACTATGACATGTGAAATACAACACCTGTTCTTGTGTCAAAAGACGACTCGTAGAGACTAATGGGGACATGCACAGTGCACAAACAACTCACAAGGCAAAAAGTACATGAGAAGATATTCGACGAGAGACTAATTGAACACACACGCAAACGTATTTTTTCATATTTCTCGAATATTTATCTATAACATTATTTAATAACTTTGATCTTATTTCATCAATATTTTCATCATTCAAATACTCATTTAAGTTACATTTTACTCTTTCAATACCTTTATTAATTTATCCTATCATTCATCCTCTTCTCTTCTTTTCCTCTGTTTCAATCGGCCGACTACCTCCTGTTTATGATGGGTCTGTTTCCGCAGTTTTTACCCTTTAAGGGATATCAGCGAAGTGAAAGTCGCTCTTCCACAGAAAATGTAAGACCCATCCTAGTGCCTTTTTCCATTTCTTTATAGCGATGAAGCTGCAGGAGTGTGAGGCTCCCGCAGGGCAGATTGCATGCATGGCTGTACCTTGGATGAGTTTGTAAACGTCTGATGGATCAATGCCAGCGTTTGAGATCCGCTTATAAGAATTACATTTTTTCACGGTGTTTTATTACCTTGATTTATTTGTTTATTGTTCTCCGCCTTCTAGCTACGTACACTCTCCATGACGTACTGTACACCCGAGACTAAATACCTCTGAAGTACTGAGAGAAGACATGGCTAACACCTTTGTGCGTGCGTGTGTGTAGGGGGGAGGGGGAGGGTCAAATTAATGTTAATCCAACTGGATGTTTGTAATCCATTTATGCCGCCGATAAATTTTCAGTGACAGTAACGGATAAACAAGTGACAACAGCTGGAGAAAAGCAGACACAGCAGGATAGGGAGATAACGACAACAGATGGAAGGAAGAAGCAGTAACAGTAACAGCAAGTCAGTTAGAAGGAATCAGCAGTAACAGCAAGAATAGCTGCAGGGAAGCAGTAGCAAGACCAATAGCGAGTAGCGACAAGTGAGGTGGACACACCCCTTCTTCACCTCCTCCCCTGCTAAATATTAATATATTCAGAGCTTGCCCAGGATAACACAGCAGCGTCTCCGCTAGATATATAGTGCCTGAGCCTAGTAAATTATATGCGTAGCACCAGCAGCCGCTAATTACCGACCTCTTTCATTATTTTAATGACAGCGCCATCACTCTGGGCAAGCCGACACCACCTTAAGCATTACGAGACAAACTGAATCATTCTGCAACCAGCCTAACTACAGTGCCACCAACTGAATTACTCAACCACCAAAATAGGCATTGTTCCACCAATTAAACTATTCTACCAGTGTAAGTATCGTATCACCAGCACAACTATTCCCTTTGCCACTTGAAGTACAGTATCATAATTTCGGGTTGCTGCAAAGCGGTGAATTTACTGAAGGAGGAGGTGCAGGGGGACGCTAAGAGGAGGTAAGGAGAGGTTCTTGCAGAGGAGCGAGGAGTCGCTGGAAGGAGGTATGTGGAAAGACCGCTGGAATGAGTTATGAGGTAGTTGTAAGGATATGCGTGCGTGCCTGTGTGCGCGTCAGCGTGTGCGTGTGTGGTGGCGGCACAAAAGGCAGTAAGAGGCAGATACTTTCCAAAAGAGCCATAAACCTGACATTAGCCCCGACAGCCCAACATCGCGAATTCTGTGCGCGCGAATTGCTACGTCTGCAGGAACGAGAGGGAGAGGTTTGGTAGTGCAGACTGAGAATTTCCTTCAGTCGTTTTTGGTGGTGAGAGTGGCGCCGACCAACTTGCTCGAGACGTGACCAACCTGCTTAGTGAGGTTTGTAAGACCGACGACCCTGCTTAGTGGGGTTTGTAAGACCGACGACCCTGCTTAGTGGGGTTTGCAAGACCGACGACCCTGCTTAGTGGGTATGTAAGACCGACGACCCTGCTTAGCGGGGTTTGTAAGACCGACAACCCTGCTTAGTTGGGTTTGTAAGACCGACAACCCTGCTTAGTTGGGTTTGTAAGACCGACGACCCTGCTTAGTGAGGGTTGTAAGACCGACAACCCTGCTTAGTTGGGTTTGTAAGACCGACGACCCTGCTTAGTGAGGGTTGTAAGACCGACAACCCTGCTTAGTTGGGTTTGTAAGGCATTGACGACCCCATAGAGGGGGTTCAAAGGTCTGACGACCCTGCTGTAGAGGGGTCGGTGCACCGACGACCCTGCTTAGAGGGTTTGTAAGACCGACGACCAAGCTAGAGGGTTTTGTAAGACCGACGACCCCTGCTTAGTGGGTTTAAAGACCAGATCAAGTAGAGGGGCTTGTAAGACCGACAACCCTGCCGAGGGGTTTGAAGACCGACGACCCCAGAGGGGTTTGCAAGACCGACGACCCTATGGTGGGTTTGCAAAGACTGACGAACTTGCTTAGTGAGGGTTGTAAGACCGACGACCCTAATTAGTGAGGGTTAAAGGACTGACGACCCTGCTTAGTGGGGGCTTGTAGGACTGACGACCTTGGTTAAGTGGAGGCCCCTAAGGAAATACTTCCACTCACACACACACACACACACACACACACACACACACACACACACACACACACACACACACGTAGACATAACTATTATAGCCAATTCTGCTTTACCCAGAGTTGGACACTAACGCCTCGCTAGTACTTGTTCGACACCAGTAAATCTCTGGTGTCCCGATTTACTCTAACCATGCCCATCAACAGAAAAAATTTACACGTTACATAGAACTAAATGTGTTTTCTGAACTAGCTATTCCGAAAATACATCTCAAAGAAAAAGACAGGCAGACAAAGACAGACATAACAACCAACCTGTAATTGTTGCACTTCATGCTCGAGGATGGCTGGCCCAAGGGCCACCTAGGTGTGAATTTGTTTCAGATGTAGAAGCTGTCAACACCACAACCACACTCTAAGTTAAAGAATAATCTAAGAAGACCGGACAGGTCCCCAACTGCACTGGCTAACAATTACCCCGGAACTTTATCCGCAAATCGATTAACATCCAGGTTCCCAATTACTGTTGGGTAGACAGAGCAAATGGCGTAAAGGAATTTGTCCGTAGTTTCACTCTGCTACACACACACACACACACACACACACACACACACACACACACACACACACACACACGAAACCGACTAAAAAATAGACACATTTAGAAGGAAAAATATTCAGTATTAACTAATCCTTTGAAAGGCGAATCTAGACGATACATCTCTGGCCTCTTTTCACAAGGATTCCTAAGTGCGTAATTTAAGTGGCAATACTGCAGCACCATTTTCTTCTCTCATTGAATTCATACCAGGAACTCACTCTTTGAACGAAGCAATTTCTCAGGCATTTCTATTAACCATTTTCTTTCTCCTTCATATATTACCAGAAGTGTTAAAACATTTCGCCTTCGCCTTATTAAACCACCTGAGAGTTCCTGCCACGAGGATGAACCTTGAATATCTGAACCCTAAACCCCTATTCCTAAAACCCTTTAACCCTGAACCAATTACGGAAATATCAATCATAATCAGTAATAATATCTTAACTTGTTGATGCTTTATGTTATATACTTTAGATTAATATTATTTCAGGTTTCATTAGGTATGTTTACACAAGGTTATGTCCACAGAGGCTTCGCGTTTCTGTATTGGCTTTTATAACTGATCAAATTCCTGATCTCAAGGGGTTTTACATAGTGATCTGATAAGACTTAAACTTGTATCACTCCTTTACACTACCAATAGTGTGACCACGTGATCCTGTAACAGTTAACTTGCGAGAATTAAATTGTAAATGAAACAATAAGAGATTAAGCTCTAATGCGTCAAATGTTCTTCATGTGTCATTATTTCCACCAGTAAATATCACTTTGGTTCAAATACCTTCAGTCTGTGGCAAGGGGACGGCGCCTCGGTGTAGAGATTACATAACAACAATCGTCTGATCTCTCACCTGTGTCTTTGATTTGTGAAAGACATCAACAAAGTGTGCTAAGATCAACAATAAAAGATACGAGGAACCAAAAGACGACCAGAAACTTCAAAATTAATTTTAACCTATCATTGCTTTCCCCTTCCTTCTCCCTTCAAACACCAAGACTTCAGCTGAATTTACTTATTTTACCTATACATGTACATGCACCAAATGCATACACAATCACTCCAAACTTTCCATATTATCCAGCACCAACATCCGCACCGTGCTGCAAGAAACCTCTGTACGACAAACTTCTCCCCTATGGACGGCACACAAGAGTTTCCGCCTTACTTTGTGCCGGCCGCTCCTCCAGCATCACATGTTATCCTACCAGACCGCCGTGAAGGCCACATCAACCTACCTGAAGAAAAAGCTCGCCTGAATGGGTTAGAGATAGCTGGGAAGAAGAAGGGGAGAGAGAGAGAGACGCTAGCAGGAGGTATGGGTTCCCTGGAAGAAGGTCTGAGGAGGGCGCTGGAAGAGGGTGGGGACGACGCCGAGGGGGTTGATGGAAAAGAATGAGAAATAGCTGGAAGAGGGTGAGGGGTTGGTGGAAAAGGGGTAAAGGGTTGTTGAAGAAGAATGAGGGGTTAAGAGAAGAGGATGGGTAGCTAGAAATGGTTAAGGGTTTGCTGGAAGAGGTTGAAGGGTAGCTGGAAGAGGCTGAGAGGTAGCTGGAAGAGGTTGAGAGGTAGCTGGAAGAGGTTGAGAGGAAGCTGGAAGAGGTTGAGAGCTAGCTGGAAGAGGTTGAGAGCTAGCTGGAAGAGGTTGAGAGCTAGCTGGAAGAGGTTGAGAGGAAGCTGGAAGAGGTTGAGAGGAAGCTGGAAGAGGTTGAGAGGTAGCTGGAAGAGGTTGAGAGGTAGCTGGAAGAGGTTGAGAGGTAGCTGGAAGAGGTTGAGAGGTAGCTGGAAGAGGTTGAGAGGTAGCTGGAAGAGGTTGAGAGGAAGCTGGAAGAGAGGCTGGAAGAGGTTGAGAGGAAGCTGGAAGAGGTTCAGAGGTAGCTGGAAGAGGCTGCTGAAGAGGTTGAGAGGTAGCTGGAAGAGGTTGAGAGGTAGCTGGAAGAGGTTGAGAGGTAGCTGGAAGAGGTTGAGAGGTAGCTGGAAGAGGTTCAGAGGTAGCTGGAAGAGGTTCAGAGGTAGCTGGAAGAGGTTGAGAGGTAGCTGGAAGAGGTTGAGAGCTAGCTGGAAGAGGTTAAGGGATCGCTGGTAGAGGGCAAGAGTTCGGTGGAAGAAGACAAGAGTTTGGTAGAAGAAAAAAATCTCGGGTTGCTGATAAAAGTCTTAAGTCAATAGAAAAATAATTAAGAAACCACTAAAGAGAGGAAAAAATATCGCTAGGAATGAATTAAGAGATCATTAGGAGGAAGATACAAGACTTTGCTGAGAGAAATGAGAAAATTCTTAGAGAAATATGAGATGGAAAGAGAAAAGAGGTCAAAGAAAAATGTAATAGGGAAAAAGTCGGCAGAAATGAAAAGGGGATGGTCGAATGGATAAAGGGGATGGTCGAATGGATAAAACTTGATTGCAATGGATAGGAATCCACTGAAAGGAATAAAAGTCACTGGATGGAAGGCGAAAAGTAATTGAAAGGAATTAAAAAAAAAGTCTAAGAGGATAGAGAAGTAGACGAAAAAAGACCAGCAGGATTAAAAGATAACTAAAAGATGAAGAAAGATAAACCGAGTGAATACTGAATCATGATAATAATGGATACCGTAAAGATCACTGACAAAAAGGGGGTGAAAGATCGCTGCAAGATACACCAATGAATAATAAAGCCACATACTAAAGGAGAGGGTAAAGACCACTGAGATACGTATAAGAGTTTGTTGGGCGCTACACAAAGATAGTTCCCTGGCAGAGGTAAGGAGTGGGCAGGCAGGGAGACCACAGTAGTAATAAGAAAATTGTCATTAGAAAATATAAGTGTTTGGTGACATGTATATGAGGGCGTGCTAAGTGCCGCCTCAGATACCCGAGCGTCCTCTGCCCCCATAACTTCCAGACCCACACACACACACACACGGAGTCTCGCCACTAAACATGATTACACCAGAGAGGAGCGTGCAATACGTACAGCGCCTGTGATGATGAGTTGCCACATATATTTCATTAGGGTTGAATCTCGGTTCACTTTGGGAGTCATTTTTGTTGGCACTATTCATAAAGAAAGTTTAATTGTATATTCTTCGCGTAAAATTAGTTTTAAAATGAAAAATGCTAAAAAAAAAAATCAGTTGAGCTTCAGGAGCCAGTCCCAGGAGTGATCCTACACAATACACCAGAGGCCCACCAAGCCTTAAAGTCTACTCACTTAACCAAACGCTGACGTTAGACAAAACTTTTGAAAGGAGACCATCTTTGGAAAATTCCAATAATTTTCGGGAAAAATGATCCAGAAGTTGGGAACAAGAAGATACTTTAAAGTTTTCTCTTCATTTATTGTACGACCAGTCATCCTGGAGGCTGGAGAACAACCGTAAAAGAGGATCACTTATGGAACATTTCTGTTAAGTTTCAGGAAAACTAAAGTTGAAAATGTGAAAAATTGACAGACGGATGGATGCAAGACGGATGGCCCATCAAAGCAACAGTCCAGATAGAGTCGCAAAGTAGTAATTTAAGCAGTGCTTGTCACTTTAGTCAAGAGTGAAAGACTCCATGACCAGACAAGCAGAATATTTGTATGATATGCCACTTAATTTCAAACACAAAATATATTAGACAGAATTATCATTTCCCCTTATTTGGTTAAATACCAATTAGTCACTTCAAAGACATTTTTTATTACATAAACACAAGCCAATTATCAATATCAGCCAGAGCTGCATTACTGAACACTCGATTCACGTTTATGCCTAAACTGTGCAGTGCTATTTTTTTTTACATAACTGTGATGAACGAACATAAAGAACATATCTAACTAAAGTATTTGTTTATATTACGGATATATTTACTTTATTTAAATAAATCATTCTTTACATGATGATCACATAATATCTTGCCTTCATGTTCTCGTGTGTCATCCATTTGTTGTGTCGGAGAAAGACTTGGGAAAAAAATCCACTGGTTTGCTAAAAGAACATTCTACATTTATTGATTAGGTTCCGTTAATGCCACATATGACGTCATCAGCTATCTTGGACTGTCGGACACTTTACTTTAAAAGAAAAATAATAATGAAATAAAAACAGCAGTAGCACATTACTTAACGAACAACTCGTCTGGTGTTGTCTAACTGCAAGCATTTGTGTTCTTGTTGCAATAAGCTTAACCTTATTATAATTCTATGAGGAACATTTATGACACCGAATAACCCTCTAGCTCATCTCCTAACCCTACCTGGGGGGGGGGGTCAGGTCAGGCTAGGTTAGGTTAGGTTAGCGTTAAGGTGGTTTAGCTTAAGGTGAAATAAGCTGGGGCTAATTTTAAGGTGCCTAGTAAGGTTAATATTCCAAGAGTGTCGTCGACACACACTGGAGAATATTGTTCAGCAGGTAAATTAAGAATTAAGAAAATTCTTGTACACTCTACAGACGCAATAAACAAACATCGTTTCGTTTTAATTTACTCCAAGGTTGTGAGAAAAACAATTACTCGGTTTACATTTAATTGAAGACTACGAGAACTGGTATTACTTTGCCTCCACGTAATTGAAGCCTGTGAGACCCAACAATTATTTCGTTCACATTTAATTGAAGGCTTTGGGAAATGATATTCAATTTAAGACTCAACTGCACAACACAAGTTAATCAGCACTTAACAATACTATGATTTGTATCGCCTCTCTATCAGATCAGTGTTGTGAGGGTGAGGTGGTGTGACGTGTACACGCTGGCGATAATGGAATTAGACTCCACCTCCTCCAGTCGTCAGTCATGCCAAGAACACCCTCCACAGCTCTGTCACCCTCCACAGCCCTGCCACCCTCCACAGCTCTGCCACCCTCCACAGCCCTGCCACCCTCCACAGCTCTGCCACCCTCCACAGCTCTGCCACCCTCCACAGCTCTGCCACCCTCCACAGCCCTGCCACCCTCCACAGCTCCACCCTCCACAGCTCTGCCACCCTCCACAGCTCTGTCACCCTCCACAGCCCTGCCACCCTCCACAGCTCTGCCACCCTCCACAGCTCTGCCACCCTCCACAGCTCTGCCACCCTCCACAGCTCTGCCACCCTCCACAGCTCTGCCACCCTCCACAGCCCAACCACCTACCACAGCCCAACCACCTACCACAGCCCGCCACCCACTACATACCCCACCATCCAGCACAACCCTACCACAAGGGCGGCCCACGGGAGGCCGCCCCTAGGACCCGCTCCACGAGATCCCCGCCTGTTATATAATCTCCGCCCACAGAGTTGATAACTTCCAAACTGCTCCCAGCCAAAGTTTTTAATCAGGCTAATCTCTGTTCTCGGGGTGTCCATTATAGGGTGTACCCCCTGAGAGACATTTCCGGGGGACGCGTCAGGACACACACACACACACACACACAGGTCGAGAGAAAGACAAATAGATGGAGAGATAGAAAGGCATAGATCGACAGACCCATAATTATACTGATCAACAAAGGAGAATACAGCCCCACACACATCACAGAAAGAAAGGGATTTATATAGATCAACAAACAGAAAGACACGGACATATCGACGGATAAAAAGAATCGATAATTCTCTCGTCTGTCATTAAATAGAGTTGAAGTCTTTTGATTACCGAGAGCCTGTGAATGACTTTACCAAACCTAACATAGCATAATCTAAGCACATATAGTCGAACATAAGATAACCTAGTCTATCTTACTCTATAATAACCTATATTATACTAACCTAACCTATGGAAATTTCACCAATCATAACATAACCTACCTTACCTTACCTTACCTTACCTTACCTTACCTTACCCTACCATTCGAACCTCTGGGTAATTCTTAATCAGATCTCTGTTGAATTAGTACGGGGGATGATGTTGATAGCATAATACATCAGTGTGCTTGGGTAACTAAGGTCTTTAAGTGCGTATTTTAGTTAAGTACAAACACTAGTCATCAACAATTAATAGTTAAGAGAGCTACACACCTCTTTTATCATATTGGGGTTCTATGTACAAAAATGAAATACGCATTATCCTAAACGGAGAACGGAGGGAGGAGGAGGGAGGGGAGGAGGAGGGAAGTACCCGTAACATTAACATACGCGCTAAAATAATGTGTAGTTTATTAACGATGGTGACTTATGAAAACCTGCTGCTGGAGAAGGTGATCCCTCTCCTCGGATAATGTATGACAGGAAAGCTCTCTCTCTCTCTCTCTCTCTCTCTCTCTCTCTCTCTCTCTCTCTCTCTCTCTCATCCCACCTAATCTCTACTATAGCCCTATTCTCTTAACTCTCTTGTCCCTTTCATCTATACTCTTATCCCACTCATCTCCCCCGTCCGTTCTTCTCTCCCGTCCTCCTCACCCCCCCCCCCTCCTCCTCCCGCGTGAGGTCAGTGGGGCGCCTGCAGGAGTAACTCTCTCAATTAGGAGTAATTTTAACAATCAAAAATGCTCTTTATACAGTTAGAAGGGTTTACATGCACGCATAAACAAACGCTTAACTCTGCAGCCTGTGTGGACATATATCAGTATGTAGATCTACGGAGAGCACACATTTACCTACATGAATGGCTTCTGGTGTGTGTGTGTGTGCACTGTCAACACACTAATGTGTATACGTACATATACCAAATAAGAACCTTTAATAACAAGAGCACATATTCGTGTACATACATACTGTACACCTGCACTCTCATTTCATATGTATGCATAAGTTTTTTTACTCTTGTACACACACACACACATGCATTTTGGATGTTAGCATTTACTACCACACCACACCTTCAACACTCCTACCACATCCACCACCATCATCACTACCATAACCACCACCTCCATTAATGTTACTACTAAGACCATAACCACTCCGCACTACCATGGTCACTATTTTTCTCATCACTATTACCACTAATATCACCACAGCCACGAGCAAATTTATCACCCGATACCAAAACCACAGCAACCACCACTACTACCACAATTGCAAAACTATCGCCAATACCACAAAAACGCACACTATCACAACAATCACCATTACCACAAAAACCATCACTACCAAAACTCCCACCACAATTACATTTACTACAATAGCCACCGCTACCACCACCACAACCACCATTACCACAAAAAACACCACTACCAAAATAACCACCAGCAGTACCACAATATCCACCACTATTACAATTACCACATCATCCACCATTACCACAACAACCACCATTACCACAACAACCACCATTACCACAACAACCACCACAACTATCAACATTACCACAACAACAACAACAACAACAGCTTCCATTTATCCCAAGTTTACATCTCAGATCCAACATC